>NW_009191146.1:16939-24080 GCF_000690835.1 Fulmarus glacialis | reverse complement strand
CAGAGAAATCCAAGACAGTTTCTGGATAATGTTCCATTTTCCTATGCCCAAGTAGAACTGTGGGAATATTAAGCTTGTGAATCCTAAAGCCATAAGAAGACGGGTTGGCTAATAATGGTGAGCCTGACTTTCTTTTCATTCTTGCTATTGGGCTTTTTAGTTGCCTCCGTGGAATAAGAGGAAGGCAGAGAGTGTTCCCTCTATGTGGGAAAAGAAGAACATTTTGAAAATTAAAAAAAAACCAACCAAACCAGCCCAAGCCACAACGTTGCCAGTGCCTGAAGAAATTGAATAAGAATTAAAAGCAACGTTTTTTAAAATGTTGCAAAACACCGTACTGATTACACCTCATGTGTCAAAAATTTTTTTAGGTAATGAAAGTAGGTTCAGTGTGCCTGCTGGCATCCAGCGCTTCCTTCTGAGTTTGATTTTGAAGGAGATACTTCCTACCCCGGCAGCATCTGTGCTCATGCATGTCTGGTGTCACTCCAAGGAGTCCCACTGTCCTTAGCTGAGTTCACTGCCTCCAGCATAATTACGCTTGCTGGATTAGGGCCGTATGCTGTAAGTACCCTGCAAGCGTGCAGAGATATTTTTCAAGCGTAAAGTGCCATTAGGCCTAGCCCCCTTAATGAAAAGATCATGCAAACCAGATGGATGTCATCAGGCTGAAGCAGAAAACAAATGGGCAGCAGAGTGCCCCTTCATCTTCAAAGTAGTTTAAGTTTTTCAGCAATATCAGTACTGAAACAGAAATAGATAAAGAAATCAATATAGACCAACGCAAATAAAAATGAGTCTTCTAGACTGGTGTTTAGAAGAGCAAGGTGCTATTAAAAATGTTACAGCTGCTATGACCATCCAGAAGTGAAAGATAACATTTGGTCTGCAAGGATTGGTGCAGCAGAACCTAAAAGAAAAGCAAAACCTTGAAGCAGTTTTATGAAGATTTATTTCCTTTTTGTTTTGTGCTGTCCCGGGCTGCCTGACACATTTGGAAGAGAGTCCAGAGAGACGCACGGGCCAGAGGGAAGCCTTCTGGGACACGAGGTCAGGTAAATGCGGACGGAATCAGCCCAGAATTTGCTTTCCTGGCGTGGGGCAGCCTGCAGCGGCTCAGGCCGCACCGTGCCCTTGGCGAGAGACAGTGTCAGGGCTGGAGTATGAGTGCAATGGAAATCCTCGGTGGAGATGACAGCAATGCAACAGCATAGCAAGGTCCTGGCACTGACTCCCTGCTCCCTGCGCCTGCTCGGGGCCGTGCAGCCGTGCGCAGCCCTGCCAGGCTGCAGCAGGGACGTCTCCCCCACCCAAAATGAGACACGTCCTGGTGACATCGGTGTGTGGCAGTGGGCTGGCATTTCACATCCCGGGGTCTGCTGCAAAAAGCATGTCCTAGGGAAGTGCGGAACCCTGAGAAGGGTGACGGCAGACCTAGAGCGGTATTTGACTTGTGCTGGTGCCATATGAGTTGTTGGTAGACACAGCCCTGATCCTGGTGTCCCCACGTGAACTGCCCTCCTCGTGGAGTGAGGAAGATCTGGAGCTGAGCCTCGCAGCCCACCATCATTTCTGGTCTCCCCATGTAAGAGGCAACACAATGGAGTCACTCAAAATAAATTCCCCAAAAAGCTTTCCTGAGTTCAAACAATGCACCTTTAGCTGAAACCATGGCTTGGGGGAAAATGCATCCACTCTGTGTAGGAGGCATCATCCTGGAGGTAAGAACAGCCAGCAAATGTATGGGAATGAGTGGTGAAGGGACACAACGGTGGACCAGGAATGCAAGAAAAGGAATAACAGGGGAGCGGCATGACCTCAGCCAGTTCCCACAGGGATGGGGCTGCTCACCACTGTCTGGTTCTCAAGAAGGTTTTGCAGCAGACATCTTCCCCCCAGTCAGATCCAGAATGGATTTTCTAATTCCCTGTGCTCTCTCCCGTCCCTCTGCCTGCCTTTCCAGGGGGCTCCTGGCCTCCTACGATTCCTTGCCTTCCTTCTTTTCCTCTCACCACGTGCCAAATTTGATTAAAATGTCTCTGGTCTCTCTGCCAGCTCATGAGACAGAAGGAGAAGAGAGGAGAGGAAGGAAAACAAAAAACAACCGGCCCTTTCTCTCCTGCCTTTCCAGACTTTGCACAGGCTGCATGAGGTCTTGTCTAGGATGCTGCCGTGCGTGTTTCTGGGGCGGACCAGGGCCCATGCCAGGGAGCAGCAGACACCCGTCCCTCCCGACAGCAGCACTTGGCTCGAGCGCGGTGCTCATGAGCTGGTTAGCGGTTTCCTTCCCTTTGCTTCTCCTCTCCAGCCTCGGCAGCGAACACGCAGCATCCTGGGATGGTGCAGGGGTCCTGCATCCATCTGCATCACTGAGTGCCTCTCACCGACACCCCCGAGGGGAAACAAGCCATCGAGATAAAAAAGGAGGAGATGGCATAAGCCCATCCAGCTCCATGGGGTGCTATGGCCCTGCAACGCCCAACCTCTGCCAGCGTTCCGCAGCAGAGTTCCCCACCTCCTGAGCAAGGGAAAAAAAAAAAAAGACACAACCAGAGGGCTCTCATTCTCTCCACTGACCCCATAAAATGAGGGGATGAAAATATTGGCAACTCTGTCCTTAAACTAATTAAAGATTGACGAATGAGGCAGCATGGACACAGGCCCATGACAGCCATGAGTGATTTTCCCTGCATTTCCACTCTGCAATGTAATATTCATGAAAGGCCAAAAAAAGTCCATATCGTCTCTTATTTGAAGGCTAACTAGGAAACAAAAACAACAGAAGAGGTTTAGAGCATCGAGCCAGCCACAGTCGTGCCATGTATTTCTGGAGGTGCAGTGAGCCCCAGCTCAGCTGGCGGGACTGCATCCACCCGGCCGTGCATCTGCATGAGACCCTGGGACCAATGTCTGTGCCACCAGCTGAACTTTGAGATCTCTCTACAGGGACTTCTGTAGAGGGGGTGTCCAGGGAAAAGGGATCTCTGGTCAGGGCATTCCCCCTGCCACATCTTCTCCTGCTGTTACGAATGGCCAAGTTGAACTGTGAGCAGCTGAGGATAATCAGAGCCATCCTACAACTGCTCAAACTTCATCAAAACTGAGCAAATCTCTTAATCCTCAGACCCAGAGAGGCAGAAAGGTGGAATATGCAGCCCTTCGGCCACGAGGAATTCAGCCGCCAGCGCCGCACCTATGTGCACATTCCTGAGTGTGTCTGCAGGTGTCTGGGAGATGAACCGCGCTGAATCCTCTCCACGAAGAGCCCTGAAATCACGGGGGAGGGCTGGAAACTCTGTCTCTCTTCCTTGGGGGATTTGATGTACTTCCAAACCATTTGGAGGCTGCCAGGTTCTCCAGCTCAAGGGGAAACAACAACAACAACGCGCATTAATCAAATGAATTTCAGGTTCCTGCTGCCAGCACGTGGCTGCAGCATATTCACTTCCCAAGCTGACATCTGCCATCATGCAAAGACGTGTGGATGCCAGCCCTCGTGTAGCAGCACAAATACCTACCGCAACTAACCCACCCCAGGCGAAGCCGGGATGGAGCCGATCGCCCATACCGAGGATGAAAAATAAACTTCATCTCTGCAGGACGCAAATCCCAGCGGGGAGAGCACATCTCTGGTCTGCCCAGCCACCTCTCCTGGCCCAGGGTCCTCTCCCAACACCACCCTCCATCCCTTGGTGACCGAGCCAATACTAAGCTAAAAGATATTAAACACCTCAACAGCCTTGCAGCTGTATCATCCAAGGCAGTGGCATCCCCGGTGTCTTCTGTATTCTTCAGAGCTGCCTTCTTCTCTTTAATATGATATATTTTGAAGGCCAGATAATAAGGCCATTAATTCTTTGGCTCATGCTGTGAACTATTTAATGGAACATGACAAGAAAACAGTGTTTCTTTCCTGGGAGTAATTATTGTTTGACTTTAAGTCTTTACCTACGGCAATAGCTGTAAGGAGAATAGTCCCATTAAAGGCAGGTGGGGACTCTAAATCCTTAGAAATGAGGACCGTTTTTTAACCTGAAAGACATCATAAATGACCATAGCCGGGCCAGTTAATTTATACCTAATTTCAGAACATTTAATGGTGCTTCTTTTCATCGCTGAACCAGGCACTTGGAGACACTAATAGCTGGTGTTTTCCCACATTGCACCTCTTCCCGTGCCTGGAGCCAGACCAGCCGCGGGGCTGAATGAGCAGGAGGCAACAAACCATTCCTCCTCATAGGGATGTTTCAGAGAGCTGCCCTGTTTCTCTTTCCAAGAATCAGTCTTTTCCAACAGCAAAGACAACACATTTCAGGATGAAATATTTCGCCCAGGTCAGAGTAACTGCCCTTTTCCTTGGCCGTGGTGGGGGGATGCATCCCGCGCTGAAGACGGTGCTCAAGCTTATGCTTATATTTCAAGGAGGGGCTTAATTAAAGTCACAACATGTGAAAGCACCATCCAGGCAAGATGCACTGAGCAGTCAAGGCCTGATTCAGAGCCTGTTGCAATCCCTAGAGAGGCTCATGCTGCCGTTCGGTAGTTAATTTGTACCTAATATAACCGTTCGGCAGCATGTGGACCTGGCTCCCGCCGCGGTCCAGCCGCGGCCAGCAGCTCTGACTGATATCAGCTGGGCTCTGGGGACATCACTTGGCCGAGGGGATCCGGGGGGGTCCACGTGGCAGTCTGCGATGGCTGCCGGCAGTGCAATGCCAGGGAGCAACACCCCATGAAAGGGATTTGGAAAAAAAACTTTAAAAGAGAGAGATGGATGGGGGGAGGATGGGGAAGGAAAAAAGGATGGAGGAGGCGTGAGAGCAGCAGGCAGACATGGAGCCCTGACCTCGAGGCTGCATCAGACAAATACTTTGCCTCTACTTTCCCTCCTCATGATCACAGACCCTACCGCTGCCTGCTGGAAAATCCTCATCGAACATAATTAGCTTATAAGGGTTTACTGTATAGGGTTACGAGAGCTTCTCCCCCCGGTTTATTATTGTAGGGTTGCTCCCGATTGCTAGGCTACGCAGTGTTGCTGTTGGCGCTGAAGGATATTGGCTGCGTCTGAGCCCACATGTGCAGTGCTAGGTGACTCATGAGATCTGGACCGAGCGTTTCAGGCTGCCTTTAAAATTTCTCAAGAAGAACATTCCCTTCTTCTGAGGCACGGCCCCGGCCACCGCGGGCTCCCCGACAGCCCGCACCGGCACCCCGGGCAGGAGCAAGTCCCAGGCAGCCCCACTCGGGACCCGAGCACCCGCACAACTCCAGATCTGTGGGTGAAGAGCCCTGGAGGGACTGCCCTGCTCCCATGCACCCATGCCGGGGGATGCTGGGGGAGGCGCTGGCAGGGGGGCAGGACCCCAGAGCCCCTGGGCAGCCCCGCTCCTCACCCAAACCATCTCCGCAGGCTGCAGGCTCTCATCACAGCCCCCTTGCTGAGGAATACTCAAAAAGTGGTTGCAGCGCTGGCTGATTTCCCTTTCAGAGCAAGCTCCGGGGATCTCTCACTAATTAATATTGCTCTACGGACAGACCACACTCCCCCATGAATCAGCTGCTCTTTGCGTGCACAGCCCGGGCACATGATTTTGCCATTTTTGTTGATTATTTGGATGTCACTTCCTCTGGCTCTTGGCACCCCAAATGGCATGGTCCGAGTGCGTGCTTTGAATTAGCAAGTGCCATGAGTGATGGAAGCTCCATGGGTGAAAAAGCCACCCCTGGGGAGCCACGTCTCCTGATGTCCCAGGGGACCCTGGGTGAGACGGCTTTCCCTGGAGCCAGGGCCAGCCTGGGGCTGGGCTGCAGCTCTGGGAAGTGTGTAGGAGTTCAGGAGTTCAGCCACGACTGATGTGAAACATCTCAAATCTGCAAAATTGGCCTGGAGAAAGCTGTGTCCCAGCCATTGGCTTCTCTTTAAAGTCAAAATCCCAAGAGCGGATAACAGACTCGGAGTCGACCAGCCGCGCTCTGGACAGGGCTTTATACTGGACTAGCAGCCGAGAACAAGCATCCCACAGCTCCTTTGTTTTAACAATGTTTTTCTCCAGAAATCAAAGAGCTACAGGGAACCACAGCTCACCAACAGCTTTGCATATTTACTAGCAAACACATACCTAAAGCCCAGACCTCTGCATCTCCCTTCCCTGCCTTGCTCCCCGATTTTCCGCGGCGTCCCAGCCTGCAGCTCCCGCCAGCCCTTGGAGACACCGAGCGGCTACAAACCGCATTACAGGCGCACAAAAGCCTGATAACTGCGAGTGTCATTGCTAGAGGATAGCCTTACCTCTTGTCCCTGTCCTTAAAAAGTCCTGGCATGTCTCTAATCAGTCCCTTATGTGCCTGCTGGATCCCTGGATAGTAATAAATCTGGGATTCTAGTTTGCACAGATTTAATAAAAGGAGAAAAACTGTTCCTCAAAAGTTGCCCTTTAATAGCAACTGTTTCCGGGACAGAAACCCCATTTTGTCCCAGTTCGTGCGGCACCTTGCACTGCAGAGCACACAAGTCTCACGAGGACGGCTGGATGGCGTCTGGCAGGGGCTGTATTTTGGGGTGCATTGCCCTCTGCTCTGGGGATGTGGGGTCCCGCTCCGATCCCACATGTGTGGCTCTTTCCAGCTTATGCTGACTTAGAAGTGACTGGGGGTTGCAAAGGTGAGCAGAGGCAGCACCTGCGTGGAGGGGCACAGGGGTTACAGAGCAAGACTGAAATAATCTATCTTTCTAGTTTTCAACCTAGCTTTCTGCAAATGCAGCTTTCGGGCCATTGCCTTGCCTGCGTAGCTGTCAATCCTCCTCTCAAACCTCCTTGCCAACTTCTGCCAAATTTGGCAGAGGCCCAGAGGCCCGAGGGGAAGAGTTCTGAAGAAGTTTCATGAAAACGTGCAGCTGGATAAAGCCGGAAGCATCCTGCACCCGCCCCGTCTCGGAGAGGCAGCCGGCAGGGCCAGCCCAACGCTACGAGCCGTCAGTGATCCCACACCGCCCTGTTCTGGGGCTGGGCTGGCAGCCAGGTGCTCAGACATGGCCTCAACCTGCCATCTAGTGTTTTCCTCCCGGCTCCGGCTCCCAGAACCTGCAGCAAGCGGGGAAGCGCAGCCCACAGCTCGGTTCGGCTGCGATGCAGGAGGA
>NW_009191146.1:0-16867 GCF_000690835.1 Fulmarus glacialis | reverse complement strand
CCGCAGCAACACCTCCAACGGAACCCCCGAGAGCAACGGGGCAGGAGGGTGCTGCCTGGCTCCCATCACCAAAGGCAGATGCAACAGACTCTATAAAACCATGGGTGCTAGCACCTGTGGGCAGTGGTCCCCTCCTGGTTGCTGCCAGGGGTGCCCTGTGCCTTTCCCAGGTGTGCAGGCAGCTGCCGGGGGTGCTTTCTGCCTCCACCTCCTCCCAGTCGCTCTCTAGCCAGGACTGGGCGCTTGCTACGTGCCTCGCACAGTTGCAGCTGCTGGAGCTCAGCCTGGGAACGTCTCACACCGTGTCCGGATGGAGCGGACAGCCTGCCAGCGCCGGCAGCACCCCGATTTGCTCAGCATCCTGCAGCACTTTAGGACTGGGTTTGTAAACTGAGCTGGGGGCAAGCTTGGAGATAAGCTGGGCTTTGCCCTGGCATTTGCAAAATGCAGGCGAGGTGCTGTCCCGCCGACTGGCCCCCTCTCCGGGCAGCCCCCGCCGGGGAGGGCCAAGTCCCCGGCTGACCTCACCCCAGCATCTGGAGCTGCTCGAGGCTCCCAGCGCTGCAGCTCCGACAGCGGGACACACATCGACACGCTCCTCCTTGCTGGGCTTCTGCTCTGGTTCGCCAGCAGCAGAGCAAGCAGACAGCGGGGTCAGCAGGGAGATTAAGGACGTTTCAAGGCTGCAAGGAGGTTTTGTTGTTCATTTTTTTCCTCCCTTTTTCCAAAATTACTTTTTTCCCACAGCACGGCTCATCTTTATCAGCAATGAGAGCTTGACCCTCACTGCTGGTTACCCCCCTGCGCCTCACAGCTTTCCATTGCCATCTGCTGTCTGCGTCTCCAAAAGCCAGCAGTGAGACAAGAACCCCGATGCCATGCATATGTGACGGGGACATCTCAGAGAGACATCCCCTGCCACAGACAAGGATGTCACCCGTCCCAGGTGGCTCTGGTTCCACTAAGCACGCATGGACACATCACGCTAATGCAAAGTGCTGATGGGATGAACCAGGAAATGCTGAAAATCGGAGCTGATCCATGAAGCTTCATGGGTCTGGGCATCAGAGGTTAGAAAACCAGAGCTTGCTGCTGCTCCTGGTTAAGGGACCTGATGTTTCTACCACACACACAACAGGAAAGCTCCTAGGAAAGCCCCCCCACTGCCAGGGGAAAAATCCCAGCTCCTAAGTGACCTGATGGCTTATGAACTTGTCGCTGTATGTATCAGATACTTGCCCTTTTCCTTATACTTTGTTCCCAGAATGTCAGACATGAATTGCCCATGGTTACAGAATTGTCCAGATAAGATTTCCACATAGCGCTGCTGGGCAAGTGCCATACTCCAAGGAAACAGAGCATCCAGCTCAGCCTCTGGCTTAAAACTGTTTATAAAAATCAGCAATTTTGAAAATGGAAAGATTAAATTAGTCCAAACAAAAAGGCCCACTCTAACCACCGCAGACTGAGCTGGAATGATGTCATGTAAACAGGGAAGGGGTGGCCACAGTTATTGTCAGGAGTCAGATGGAGCTGCCAAAGAAAATAATCAGATTATTTCTCCCTTTGAGGATTTCAGGGTTTGACCCCGAAGCAGGTGACGGTGGACATCATGGGATGCACCCCCATGTCCTCACACCGGGGTTCCTGCCGGCACTGCCGCTGAGGCCGGGAGAAAGGCGACCTGGAGGCATCGGGGCGAGCAGTGCTGCAGCATCCCCAGCCCATGGGATGGGGTGGGCAGTGCTGGGATGGCAACACCCCCAGCCCTTCTGCAGACATGCTGCCTG
This sequence comes from Fulmarus glacialis, assembly GCF_000690835.1. Classification (NCBI taxonomy): domain Eukaryota; kingdom Metazoa; phylum Chordata; class Aves; order Procellariiformes; family Procellariidae; genus Fulmarus; species Fulmarus glacialis. Next base: position 15,077 of record NW_009191146.1, on the reverse strand, counting down.
GTCTCAGGGACAAGCTGTGGCCACCTTCACCACCATCCCCAGAGACAGAGTAGCTGGGCTTAAACAACCTGGGTTAAGGGGGTTAAAAACCAAAGCAGCTTTGGGAAAACAGCCTTTCCCCCTCTCTGTCTCAGCTTCCATTTGTTAACTTCCCTCTCAAAATGTAAAGGAGTTTGACATCAGGTGGTAAATTATCCCTGGACCCTCTAGAATAACAGATTACTCGTGCTTATAAGCCACAGTGATTTATTTGTTTTGTAAACCAGGGCCTCTCCTGCTGCTCCAGCACACACTCCCTCCCCGAGCTGAAATCCAAGCCCTCTGCGCCGAACAGAAGCGCTATTCATTCCCCTGCCCCGTCAGCTCAACCCCCTTCGAGAATCCCCCTCCGGTCCCCCCGCGGCCACTGCTCACTCAGACACCCAGGTTGGTGTTGGGCAGCCCTGGGGCATGCAGAGAGGATTTTCGGAGGCTCGCAGCCGAGGCTGGCACAGGTCTCTTTGGATGTGATGCTTTGCCCCTGCCCTCCATCCCAGAATGAAGTTTTGTCTGTAGGATGCCCATGGGCTCCCTGCTGCTGCCTGGGACCGGAGCCCTGCAACCCCCCGTGGGCTCGGGTGCTGCACCCTGCACTTGGTGCCAGCAGCCACTGGCTGGTTGGGGACAAAAATGACACGACAGCCACTTGTATGTCTCCAAATGCTCTACAAAATGAACAGGCACCAGGACACATCTCTCTGGCCAATAACCATGATACAGAGAGAAGAGCTTAGGTGAAAAAGGCATGGGCATGGGCAAGGACGTGGACTGTTGGTGTGTCCCAGGGCCAAAGGGCTTTGGGACAGCAAGGACAAGATCTTGGGGGGACGGGGAGGCTGAACATCTACAGCACTCAGGCAGAGGGAACACAGCCCAGCCAGCCATATTCATGCTCCAGTGCTTTTAAGATGGAGAAGGGGTGTTTCATGGCAAGTCCACAAGGCCAAGGGGTTTGAATACCCCGTTTTAAGCACAACAGCTAGCACTGCCTTGCTCCCCCATGGAAAAAGCAGCTGGACAAAGCACCCTTGTCACCGCGCTCTCCCTTGAGAAACAGATGGCAGGTCATAAAGGAGGAATAGCAGCTTGGCAGGAGATAAGATATCAAAACCAAATGGAAAGCAGCCTCTTGAGAGGTGTTCCCCTCCTCAAATGCCGATAGGAAAACGCGCAGGCAGGCTGAGGCAAGCTGTGGGACACGACACAGACCGAGGCAGGAGGACACCCCTGTCCTAGAGGCAATGCCCCCGGGGCAGCAGCCCGGCGAGCTCAGTTCAGCGAGTGCTGCCGTTTTCTCCCATCTCCTCCTTTGCCTGCGCTCAGGACCTGGCGTAACCAGCCTGAAGAGCATGAATATTATATAAAAATCATGAGCTTATTTGCTTATTATCTCCAGTTCACTCTTCAACTTTCCATCGCCCCCATAAAAATTGCCTCCAGGGGCCAGCAGGTTTGATGTAATACTTTGCCTGGCTCTTCCCACCCATTGCATCAGCGCCTCCGGGCTGCGCAGCATCACGATGTGGCACAGCCTTTCTGTGCGATTAACTGAGAGCCCGGCTGGGCTCAAGATGCAAGGCTGAGCCACACGCTATCCCAAATGCGTTCCAGATGATAGCAGGGCGGCGTGCGGCAGCGTCCGAGGCTGCTAGAGCAACACCTCGTAATAACCCTTTGTTGGCCAGAAAAGTTTTAATTTGGTGAACATTTGTATTTGGGGATAAAATGCTTTCTGATCGTGGGGTCTGCTGGAGACCTCTCTACCAATATGGTGGTTAATCCTGCTCGTCAGGAAGGGGCAATGGTGCTTCCCAAAGAGTTAGGCAGTCTTGATTATATTACATGGATTACAGGAATGACAAGAAGCCCCGATCACGGACAGAGCTGCAAATTCAGGAGGTGTCAAGCTGAACAGAAAATACCAGCGTAGGCGGTGCCTGCGCCCGCGGGGCTCTCCAGGGTTTCCTGATGCTCTGCCAGCCCAGGGCAGGGATTTCTTACCCCACCTGCCAGCCAGTGGAAATGAACTCAGAGCTGACAACACGCCCGGACCGGGGCTGCAGCTAAGCAGGATTCAGCTTGGCAAAGCCAGCTGAGACAGCAGCTGAACCAGCTCTGAGAGTCCGAATTAGCATGATGTGGGAGACCCCCAAAGACCCAGCCCCCAGCCCCAAAGGAGACCTTCTCCCTCGGACTCCTGTGCTCTGGTAGGGCTGCACAAGGCACCCATTCACCCATAATCTCCTTATTTGTGTGTTGAACAATGCCCACGGTTCCCCATTTCATTGCATGCATATATTTGAGGGCCATAACTGTGTTTTATGCCCTGCCCTGAGGTCCCATTCACACTAATGCAGTCCTGCTAGCATGAATGGATCAGGTCTCATACTCACCCATGTATCTGCTTTCTCCCCAGTGTTACAGGGGACGGGGGTATAAAAGGGTGTGCAGCCCCCAGCAGAGCTGCCGTCCTGCCTGCTCCTCCCCACTGATGATGAGCTGATGGCTATGCTGGCCCCGCACAGCGGCTCTCCATCCCTCTCAGCTGCTCAGCTGGAAGGAGTAACCCATACTTCAGCGGGAAAGCGGGTTTCAAAGCCACAAGGCAGGCATCCTAGAAGCAAGGTGTTTGGCCATAAATGAGTTGATCTTGTTGGAACGGCAATGAATGAAGAAATGGGTGAAAGAGCATTAACATTAATGCCACATAAAAGTCAGCCCTAGTAACTCTGATTTGTCAAGGAGATACTGAGAAGCTTCTGCTACCTGGTCAGATAATCACTTTTTTACTAATAAAAATAATAGATCAATGTCTGCCTGCCTTCTCGCTTTCTAGTGTGCTCAGTGCTGCAGCTCCTGGAGGTTTACTGTCCCAGCACCCAGCACTCTTCCCCTAAATGCCATCTGTCACTTCCCGCTCAGCCTGCCACAGCGGGGCTTTATAGCTTCCCATAACAGATCGCAATGCATCCGCACGGCTTCCAGGGAAGGGGGGGCACCGGGAAGTGGCAAGAGATGAGGAACGCCCTGTGAGGAGCCTTTTCTCCTGGAGGAGGGGGACACTTGGCATTGAGGTTCTGCAAACAAGTTTCAACCTCTGGACAAGGAAGGTCAGCAGGACTGGGGTGCAGAAGATGGGGCTGTATCTTTGCCCCATTGCAGATTTCCTGAAGACTCTAACAAGTCCTCTGACTTTCCTTTGGTCCCCTGCAGCAAATGATGCTCTTTTGGGAGCATATGAACTACCATTTCTGTGGAGCAGAGATTTTCCCGAAGGCACCCTCTTCCCTGCAAACCATCCCAGAAATGGCATTTCATCCCGGCTTTGCAGCTCTGGTTACAGCTCGGGATCCACAGTCATGACGCACCATCACGGTCTCCAGGGCCACGAGCCACAGCTGAATTTGCAATCTGAGAAGAAGAGAGTGGGGGAGAAAGGAGGAGTTTGTACCCTGTGCAGCTGAGCAAAACCTGTACCGTTTAGCAAAACCACACAAAGATGCAATGATTGCGCTGAACGCAAAGCCATGCGAAAAGCTCATTCCATTTCTACAGCTCATCAGCAAAGCAGCCGAGACATTTCTAATGCTTGTGTCTCCTCGGAGGTATTGGTCTATGCAGCATTATCATACAGTCAAAACCAAAACTCTCGGCTAGGGTCTTTGCAAAAAAAAGAAGGAACTGGCTTAAATTAAATGGCTCATCTCACTCTGTCAAACTCAACTGCAAGAAACCATGTGAGTTCAGAAAAAAATCTGCTATCTGCACTAAGCAAATACAAATAACCCGCAGAGCAGATGGGAGCAGCTGTCTGGGAAAATTTGTACTAATTGTTGCTTTGCTGGAGAATTCACGGCCTTGGCTCTGCAGTCTGAGCAGCCACTAAAGCACGGGCGCTGTGAAAGCTCCGAGAAACACGGTGGTCAGCTCCGGTTTGCTTTTTGGAAAGGAAGAGAGGCGGGAAGGCTGGGGGTAAAGCTGGGTAAAGATCTGAACCCCAAAACTGGCCATGCCGAAGTACAAGGAGGCAGAATGAGCCTCTAGAGACCCAGGCGCAGAGAACAGCATGCACACCAGCCCGATCGCACCATCACCACCATGCCCAGATGCCACTTGTTGGTAAGATTTGACCTGATCTATTCCAATGAGACTTGGAACCACATATTTGCTGGCAGATATCGGACAACTTCAAATATTTCCTCTCCTGCATTATTCCAGATGGAGAACAGAGACAGCCTCTTTTCATGTAGCTTAGAGGAGTGTTCAGTGCAGGGCTTGGTGGTTCAGGCCATCTTTAAACAGGATTAAAGGGTAATTGCAAAGTTTCTCTCTGCTTCAGAGGGAATATCGACTGCATCGGGCTGTAAGATCTGCAGCACGGATGTGACTGAGCTCGGGCTACTCCTGAAGACTTCAGAAGTGGAGGCCAGCAACCTCCTGCCTTTGCAGGGAGGATCTGCACAAAGTTGCCCTTTCAAAACCAGTCTTCAGTTTTCAACACCCAGAAATCTCTGCCCAATTTGCTATATTATCCTCCATCACATTTACTGTTGCTGTGGAGGCAGGAGCTTCAGCACAGCCGTGGTGGAAAACCCATGCAAAAGAGGCAATGAAATTGCCCTTGCTTCTTTTATTCTCCAGGCTGAGCCAAGAACTGAAAGCCGGCAAACCTGGGGAGCTTCAACCTCTCCACCAGCATTTTCATGCTTAAGTGGAGTCACTGACTCTGTTGGGGTTCGCTGGAGCTCAGGAGAGGGAGATATTATGGCCTAATGCAAACGGCACAAAGATGACTGAACATAATTAAGGCCCTAATGACAAATGTTGGACTTAGGTTTAATCTGCCAAAAAATCTCCTTCATAACATCCCCGCAGAGGTATAAAATGCTGAGCAAACCTGGAAAAAAGAAGATAGCGCTTTTCATTTCCGAGACTGATTTATGCTCTACAAACAGTATCACATGCTGTCGCTGACAATTTCATGCTGAGTTACTTATACTGCCTTCCCGACATAACGATACCTACAGATGGGAAGGAGATTTGGTATGCCTCGAAAAGAAGCCAGGGAATATTTCTATTTGACAGCTTGTTTTCTTTGGTCAACGCATCGAAGGATTTTAGTTCATTATTTCATGTCTAGGCTCAGTTCCCAGCCACCAAAGGGACAGCTGAAGTTGTGGGGTTAGATAGAAACTGAAATACTTTTCCGATTTTGCCTGAGCAAGTGAGCAAGATGTGCCTGGGGACACGGAAAAGAATTAGTTGCTGTAATCTGAGTCCTGAAGTCCTTGAATGAACATTTTAATTGGGTTAAAAAAAGGGGAATCAGCACTTTAAAGCACTTCTCGAGCCAAATGCCCTAAGCTACAAGGCACCCACGGGTGCTCTGCCGGGGCTGCAGACCCGAGGGACCACCCGGGGAGGAGATGCTGGTGGGATTGGATGGAGGAGGAAGAGGAGAAGGAGGAGGAGGAGGAAGAGGCAGTAGCAGGACAGAGGTAGCAGTGGGGATATGGCTGATGGGGACCAGTGGCTCCAGCTCCCAGCTCTGCCAGGGCTCCTCCACGTACTCGGGGAGTTTAGCAGGCATGTTTCGCGGTGCCCTCGCCTTCACCCTACCTGCCTAATATCCATTCATGATTTAGGATTAGTCTTGGCTTCAAACAGTGAGACTAGAGCTGTAACATGAGCTGAAAAGGCACAGGGTAATAGCCTGTGTAAAGAATAGCAGTAAAGGAATAATATTTTCTTTATATGGCGATTAGGAAAGCAAAGGCAGGTGTTGGGAGAGGGTTTGGGGGAGTCGAGTATCTCCCATTCAACACCCAACTGATGGAAACTAGTGTGACTCAGGTCCCTAAATATCTTTTCAGGGCTGTCTCTGTGTCTCTGTGACACAAAGGACGTTTGGACAGGAGAATCCCTTGTGAAGATGGGCTGGAGAAGACTGGCTGCGAGGCCCCATGAGCTGTAAACACTTGAATTCTCATTTGCACGCCTGCTTCCCCCTAAGGATTTGCAAAAAGCCAGCAAACCCTTTCAGGATGCTGAGAGCATCGTGTGCAGCGTGTTTACAGTGTATTAGCGAAAGGCCTAACCTGCCCCTCTGCAAACATGTCAGGAGATGCTATTTACTGCCACCGCCGAAAAATCTTGTAAAGGGTTCGAGACGTCATCCCATGGACAGTGTTAACAGCCTGAAAAGGTCAGGCTAGTAAAAACATATATACACAGGATGGCTGAGGTGTAAATTGGCTGCACGGAATGCATGTATAAATGGGGCATTCACTGAGCACGGCCACCTTGAAAGCTCAAAGCAGAGACAAGAACAACATTGTGCTGCAAGGAAAGGTCAAGTTCCGGGACCTGCGGACCTGATTTCTTCTTCTTCTGCTGAGGGCTCTGTAGAATGAGTCTCAGCAGGTTTAAACTTGACCGGTCCCAGCTGCTGTGCTCATCCTGCCCCTCTGTAGATGTTATTGCTCCTGGAGCAGGAGAGACCCAGGGTCTGCACAGGGCTTGGCTCACCATCCCAAGGACGCCCCTTGCATCCCTCCCGCTGAGAGGCTTTTGCATGTGCCTTTGCTTAAATCCAACTACAACTGTTAACGCGTCCATATTTGCAGTCCTTATGTATTTGCTTTCCAGGAACATTTGTGTTTCGATGTTTCCAGTGTGCGTGGAAATTAGCTTTTGGCTTTCATAATCCATAAAAGCAGCAAAAATCCCTTTCCTGGAGAACAAGCCTCACCAAAGCTGCTGGAGCGAGCGGAAGATTTGCATTGGCTTGAGTGAGCTTTTAATGCAGACCTGGCTGTCGTCTGCAATCGTGGCACACTTCAGGGCTTAGGGAAAGCAGCTCCAGCCAGGCTGGCTGGACTTGGGCTGCCTTGCTTTGCCGTGAGCTTCATGTGCCACGACATGGAGTGGCCGGCGGCAGGGAAGAGCTGGGCTCTGTGGAAGTTCACGCTTCATTTTGAGTGATCGCATTGGAGAAGGATGCAGGCACTCTGCAACAAGCTTGCAGAACTCGGTAGCTAAACGATTAAATGTGCAACAAATTGCTCAGCCCCAGAGTCAGGACAGAGAGAAAGGAAAACCATGCTTTGGCATCCCTGGAAAAGTCACTACTTCTTCCTCTGCCTCCTCTTTATTTGTTGCTTTCTTGAGGAAACGGCAAGAACTTCGAGGTCAAAGACTCTGGAAAGTCAGCGTCCATCCCGAAGGGACTGACCTTATCTGAGTGTAATAGCAGAAAACTAAGCAAATAATATTCATCACTGCAATCACCATTCTAATTCAGATTTACCTAGGTATGAGGTGAAGATGCAGCATGGAGGTTTCTGCAGGAACCTAGCTGAAGCTCAATTGCAGGGGGTTCCCCTCGGCCTTTCAAGCTGCGCCTCGATGGGAGGAGAACTCAAAGCAAGAATTCGGCCCATCCCTGGTCTGATGTCTGTGTGCCCACGGGCCCATGTTAAGAAGGATTGCCTGGGACCCAGGCAGGGAGCGTTCAGCCTCTCCGGGCTTTGTTCAGGTTCAAATAAGAGGAAACGTTGCATATTTTAAATGCCTGCAGATTAAAGGCTGCTATTTGATTGCCTGCAGAAAAGCTGTGTTGCTGGGATGTCTTTCACAGCAGCCAAGCACGGGGGGATGTCGGGGACGGGGCGGGCGCTGCCGGCTCCCCTCGCACACCCTTCCCGCAGCGAGAGCCTGTCTGCCCGCGCTCAGCTGGCTGCCTGTGAGCCGCAGGTGGGCCCTGAGCTGAGAGTCAAGTCCAAGGTTTGCAGCTGGCTCTGGTCTCCATAAGGGGCTAAAGCAAAGTCCCAGTTCTCCAAACACAGCTTGCGCTGGGAATGTGGGGACGCATTTTGGTGTCTGGCCATTTGCTAGGCAAGAGGGACATCCAAGGGTGGAAAACAGCCTTTTACTGCAGTGATCCAGCCCTCCAGCTATTCCAGCTGCCCAGAGATTGCCCACAGCCTCCTTTCCTGCCAGCGACCAGCATGCACACACAGGTACTGGGGTATCTCAGGTGCCGCTATGGGTACACCGGCTCTGTCCCCTTATGCTGAGGAGGTTGAGGAGAGGAGGAGCTTTCCTCCTCCTTTCACCTCCAGGCAGTGGTCCCCCACTTTGTGAGTGTGAAATAAAATCCCCTTTGCTGCAAGAAAACCAGGAAGGTTTCCCAGCATCACCCAAAGGGTGTCCCCTCCTACACCCCCCACCATCTCATACACCTGTGCAGTTTGTTCACGCCGATCCCGGGAAGCTTTAATCTGCAAATAGATCTTTCCCTGGTAAACAAGGAGCTGTAAAAAGTCTCCCGCAGGACAAATCCCTGGAGGATGATGCTTTGGGAAGCTGGGGAAGCAGCATCTTTAAGCTCTGGGGAAATCAGGCTAAAGCTGATCCTTGCACAGAGCGGCGCAGTTGGGTTCGCTTTGCTTTGATCTCCCCCATCTTTGGCTACTCCAGGTTTTACTGGGAAATGACTCTTGGAGAGAAACCCAAGAGCTCAGCGTGCATCGGCTCAGGAAGCTCTTAATCAAGCCGGGAGCTTTCCCAGGCGCGGAGCCACCCCCACGAGCCGGGAGGAAACTCGCAGCCCGGCGTGGGCGCTGGCCGCAGGCAGCCGAGGCCGGAGGCTGAATCACGGTGACACCAAACCCCCCGCAAGCACAGATGCCAGAAACCAAAGGTCGAGTCCCACCTCAGGGTGCTCCCCATCACCACATCCTTTCTCTGCACCCAGAGGCACGCTGCACCCCATGCAGCCCCGGCACGTGGTGAGACACAGATGTGAGAGCTGGGCAGAGGACAGAGAGGGTCAGGAGCAAGGACTCTGGTCTCGTGGGAGGCTGGAGGAAATGGGGAGCACCCGGTACTGCTTTACCTGCTGCAGTCGAGCAGGGCCAGGGGACAGGCTCCCGCACAGCCCCCGGCACAGCTTTGCCCCGGGAGAAGTCACGCTCCCCCAGATAACACCGGGACGGGGCTGCGCGGAGGCTGCACCCTGCTCTGGGGCAGGGGAGGTTTCTGCTCATGGGGTGCAAGTCACGTTGTGCCGCTTGCCCACGTGGCCAGAGAGCAAACCTCAGCCCAGTTTACAACATGGCCATCATCACAGGGTCCTCAGGGTCTCCCCTCCACAAGGAGAGTGAGAGGAGCCCAGCCCCGAGCCTCACTGCTCCCAGCACCCGGGATGTGCCCTGCAGCCTCCGGCACATCTCGAGCACCGAGAAGCTCAGAAAATCTGGCCCCTTTCCCAGGATCGCTGACAGCTTCCTTGACTGACCTTGGGCAAGTCACTTAATTCTTCCACTTTCATTCTCTATCCAAAAAACCTAAGATAATAACACTTCCTTCTTCCTGTCCATTTAGATCATAAGCTCTTTATGGGATCGCTCTGGCGATGTGAGATCAAGATGTGTGTGCCTGTGGCTGTGCTGGTAAGGGCAGGCTGATGTCTGCCATCAGCCCTCCTGGCCACAACGGAAACCCACTCATGGCCCCCCAGTGCCTCTGGGGATGCCCAGGACCCGCAGGAAGGAGCAGGCTCCGCAGCACGCGGTCCCTCGGGGGCTGCCACCCCCCCATGTGCTCAGGGCTACATCAAGGTGGGAAAGAACTGGCCTCTGGGTTGGATGGCCAGGAATTTGGGGGATGGAGCTGGGGAGGAGGGCTGCCAAACCATGGCTGGGCTGTGACCCCCGGGACTCCCCTCAGTCCCGGGGTTTTATGAACCCCCTGGATTTGTCACTGATTCCCTCTGCACGGCCGAAGCTCTGCCAGGATTTCTCTGTTGTTTTAAATTGCAAAGCAAAAAAAGGTTACAAGCTGATGGAGAGATGCCAGGAAAGCCCCAGGAGGGCTAATCAGTGGCAAAACCTTCCTGTACGTGAGCTGGTGGCCTGTTTCTGACTCCAGCCCAGAGCACCAGGTTGGCAAGGAGCCCCCAGGCACCGCAGGGTGGGTGTCCCCAGGCAGGACAGGCAGGCACCAGGCAGGTTTCAGACAAGGCAGATCTATGGGGAGGTTTTACTCAAGTTGGATGAATTTTTCCATCCCTTCAGCGACGGGAAGGAGAAGGAAAGGCAGTGCAGGCAGGGAGTTTTGCCACCACGCAGCCTTCAGCATGGGAGATCTGTGGTAAAGAGAGGCTGTAGAGCATCCCCCATCACTCCTGCCCTGCTCGGGGCTCCTCCAAAAACCCTGGCCACACAGCCCAGCAGCCTGTGCCAGGCCTGACTGGGACACAGGGATGCTGGGGACTATCTCTGGGGCCACCACAGCCACCCACTGCCCTGTTCTGTGCCCACAAGGCCACGCTCTGTCCCACTCATGCAACCAGGAGTTCGCTCACTTCGATATTTCCACCCGGGCAGGGCAAGGCTTCCCCTGCATTTGATTTTAGGGTTTTTTTATTTCTCCTGATAAATTGATGAAACCCAAGTTTTTGCATTGGGCATTTTCCTTCAAACAATCCTGAGTTTGTACTGAAATAATCAGGGTCTGTGTCTTCAGCGACGGTGAGCTGAGAAATTCCAGCTGAGCACCAACATTTTCTGAGTTTCAGCAGCCAAAAGATGAGGGAATAATCCTTTTTTTCGACCAAAACTCCTGGAGAATCTCCTCTGACCCCGTGTCTGATGAGCAAACACACACACACACCCCTCCTTTAAAAAGAGACTTTTACATAGAAGCTCCAGCAGCGCCTGTTTCCTCCTCGGTGTTAAACACAGAGATGTCCACCTGGGTCGTGTCCTTTCCCCGCCACCGTCTCCTGCCCCGCGCGGAAAAGGGACCCCAGCACCGCCCCAGAGGCTGACGGGCACCTTGCACCGGGGTGACCGCCCTGGTCCTGCCCTGCGAGCGATGCCCGGCGTTGGCTTTCTCCAAAGCTACTGCTCCAGGAAACCCCGAATCACTCAAGTTTTCATTAATGAAACCGAGTTGCTGCCGTGTCCTCACATCAGCTGCTTAATCAGACACGCTGCGACCCGGAGCTGTTCATTAAAACAAAAATGGAAAACACGAGAAACCCAAAATGCTTCTTTATCCTCAGCCAAGGAGCGACTCACGCATTTTTCTAATACCTCCGCTCAGTCGCCGGCTCCCCAGCAACGGTGGCTCTGGGCAACTTCTTTTGGCACGGGATTTCCCCTCCCCGTTTGCACACCTGATTTCTTCCCGTGGGAACTTGGGGTGGGGGAAATTTTTCCATTATTCCCAAGCCTATTTTATGACAGTTTAACCCCTGTCAGCTGAAAGCCCAGCTCTCCTGCAGCCTCCTGCTTTTTCCAATGGAAAGTCCATTAAATCTGACAGCAATATCTTTATCCCTTCAAGTGGCTCTGTCCCAATGCTGGGCTCCAGGCTCTGCACAGAGACACCATATTCAAACCTCCCAAAATTGACCTAAGACCCAGCATCAAATAGGCAAGGAAAGTTGGAAGTTGCCTGAAAACAGGAGTCCTCATGGTTGCTAAACCGGGACCAACAGCTCCTGCTTACCCCATTCACCAGCTGGGCTTCCAAAAAGTAAATAGTCCCTTTTTAGTGGAAGCAAGAAGAGCCCAGCCTGGGACGTGTCTCGGCTGGGAGCAGTCCAGCCCCAGCTCTGCCCTTGGGGATTTCGGGGCTCAGGGCAGAAGCAGACTGCTGCAGGACAGAGGAGGTTCGTCTGGATAGATACAGGAGGCATTTCCCCTCTCCCAAGGGATCAGCAAGGCACAACCAAGGCTAGGAAAGCAATAAAGAAAAAGCCCATCTGGACAGTGCCCTTGTTCTGATTCATAATGTAAAATAAAATGCGAAACTGATTTTTTTTTTTTTAAGCAGCCAGTAGGCCCTTCATATTTTCCCACTTACATCATCCAACATGGTTCGAATCTACAGTGACTGGTAAAGCCTCAAAGGCATAATTGCAGTTGTCTTAGGAAAGTGAAATCATATGGTGTTCCCAAGATCCCCTCCCCCTTGCTTTTTCTCTCCCCCCCCCCCCCCCCCCCCCCTTTAATGTTTCTCACTCAGCTTCCAGATGTTTCCTGAGGAAAAAAGAAAAAAAGCAAGAAGCAAAGCAAGGCGGAGAGGAGGGTGCTGTAGTGGAAAAGGCCACGTGGCAGCGAGAGCTCCCCAGCCAAAGGAGGGGAGCGGTGAAAGCTGCAGCCTTCGTTCAGAGCAGCCCGGCGGCTCCCCGGCTGCTGGGGCACAGCGACCTTGCTGCTTGTGGGCCTGATGCTGGACCATGCTCTCTTCCCCTTTAATGTTTCTCACTCAGCTTCCAGATGTTTCCTGAGGAAAAAAGAAAAAAAGCAAGAAGCAAAGCAAGGCGGAGAGGAGGGTGCTGTAGTGGAAAAGGCCACGTGGCAGCGAGAGCTCCCCAGCCAAAGGAGGGGAGCGGTGAAAGCTGCAGCCTTCGTTCAAGGCAGCCCGGCGGGGCACAGCGACCTTGCTGCTTGTGGGCCTGATGCTGGACCATGCTCTCTCATCCCATCCCATCCCACCCCATCCCATCCCAATCCCATTGGGAGCTGGCCCAGCCTCCCCATCACCCGCAGAAACCCCGTAAAGGTCCTGACTTGAGCAAGGGGTGCTGAGCATCAACATATGCCCTGGACACAGTCAGCCTCCACATTCAGGGAAATCCCAAAGCCATATAGGACTTCTTGCAGCCCTACAACTCAGACCAGGCTCCTCACCTGCCTGTCACCCCATATCAAAGGCTCCCAACGGAGCCTTTGCCAGCCCCTTCCCGAGCTCCGAGCACTTTCAGGACTTTCTATGGGTTGCCAATGCCTTTGTGGAGGCACTTTCACCCACCCGTAGACCTTGGGCTTAGGGGATGAGTTTGCACTAAAGACCCTTACATGAGGCACTTGCATCAGTTTTTAAAGACGCCCAAGCATTGGAGGCATCCAAGCCCCACTGACCCTCAGGTATGATTGAGGGTAAAAATTTATGACAGTGCTGGAGTGCCAAATGTCCTGGTAGAGACAGAGCCCCACACGCTGACACCAGAGGAGCTCCTCTGTCCCTGCAAACAGCTTCACTACAAGCAGAAGTGCGCACCCCGTGATTTAGGCAAGCACAGCCTAGGCATGCTTTCAATTAGGGCTGTAATTTACTGGGCTGGCTTGGAGGAGGGTAATGCAAACTCCAAAGGAGGTGCCTGAAACCCTGCCTTCTCTCCACCGAGCTCCCTTTCCCCAAGGAAAGGGAAGAAGGAGTCACACCCTGCTGAAAATGCCTCTTTCTTCCTGCACAACCCCTGCTGTGCTGGGACCAGAAAAGCTGTCATCCCAGAGGATCAGGGATAAGCCCCATCAGTGGGGCAGGCTGGGCTGACCCCACCTCGTGCCTCTCCCTGCCCTGCGATGGGAGGAGAAGCCACACTGCCCACAGGAGGAGGCGGTGAGGGGGGAGCTCAGACTCCGAGGAGGGGAAGGCAGGGAGCACTGCCTGCAGTAGTCAGACCAGCCTTGCCTCCCTCCCCAACCCGCAGAGAAATCCCATCTGCAGTGTTTTCCTGCAGTTTTGTAGCGGCTGTAAGAAAGTGAGGGTGGCCCCGTGCTGCGGGAATGACCTTCCCTTTGAGCTGACAGAGCGAAGGATGCAGTAGCGGTCTCAGCACCGTTCTCCCACAGCACACGGGGGGCTGCAGCCCCAGGAGACCACCACAATGAAACCACTTGACCAGTAGGCCCAGCACAGTTGTTAGGGAACGAGGCAGGTACAGTTTACCAGAAATTAATCAAGCACTTCCTAGGGACTAGAGAGCTCTCCGAACTAGTAGTATGAGGGGGTGGGAAGGGATGTAGCCAGCCAAGAATTGTTGAGAGTCTGGGTCAAACGCATCTCTGAATTGACTCAAAGATCTCAAAATTAAGTCATATCCAGTGTCTTCATAGCATCAAACTCCTAATAGCGAGGGGGTGGTTTCCAGCCTCCTGTTGGGAATGCAAATACAGCTCATCCAAACCCATTCCAGATGTTCTGCCCTTGCTGGAGAGGAGGGAGGAACCATAACTGCAGCCCCCTGGGTCTATTCCTGAGTTGTTTTAGAAACAACAGTGAGTGCAATGCATCCCATCTCCCCGCTCAGAACAGGTAATAGGCTGAAGGGTTGTTAAGTTGTGCAAGATTGTTGTTTCGTATATCCCCAGGGCAGTCACAAAAAGGGTTAAATGTAATCTGCATGGGAACACATTTCATTTGTGCAGAGCCAAGGACTGGGAGGGCTTGTGCTTCATCCCACAGGCGGTGTTTGAAGGGCCTTCTCTACCCTCAGCACACAGTTTACCATTCCCAGTGGAACAGAAATCTAGCTCCACCCAGGGCAAGAATGGGACCCGGCTGGAGGAGCCGGCGTAAGAAAAGGAAATTTGGCCTCTAAAAGATTTTCTTGAGTTTCTAGATAGTCTGTATTTTTGATTCTCAGCCTATGCAAACCAGACGTTACAATCACAGGCCACTGCCCAGCTCCACACCAAGGCCTGCTTGTCTGCACCACCATCCACGTTCAATAGAGCCACTGTGTTCTTCCCTGGAGAATTCAGCAGAATTCAGCACTACTGACCCCAAAATGGGCATCTCAGTCCACACACCATGCAACACCCACCAGCACAGGAGCTCGGGAGTTCAAACAGTGAAAAAGGAAAGAAGGGGCAGAGAGAGAAAGAAAGAAAGTGAGAACATGTTTGGTGCTCAGGTCTGGGAGCGGCAGAGTCACAGGGGCAGCATTAGCAAAGCGTTCAGCCTTGCACAACCCTCCCTGTATTACAGCGTGACTGGGTTTTGGCAGCAGTTTCACCCCGGTTCCCCCCCGCTGTCCTTCTCCTCGTGCCGCGCTTTCACGCAGTTTTTGCTTGCCGCCCCGCCACGCGTGGGCCCCCCCCCGCCGCTGCTGATCCCCCCGGGGCAGACACCGGGGAGAGCAGAGAAGGGGAAAGAGAGCGTTGGTGGGGGACCCAAGCGATGGGAGGATGGAGGGATGAGGGGGGCGCAGGACCAGTTGCCAGCGCGTTGCCATG
>NW_009191145.1:14610-15081 GCF_000690835.1 Fulmarus glacialis | reverse complement strand
TATAATTTATTTAAAATATTTCAACAGGAACATGAATTCATTTCTATTTGGCAATAATAGAACTTTTAGGACTGTCCATTTTAGGGAGAAAGAGATTTGGTGAATGTGAGATGAACCCTTCGTGTTACAGAGCATTCAAACTCTCATATTCTAATGAATCCATTAATACCTCCCCCTTCCAGAATTACCCAGTTCAGCTTCTAGCAGTGTTGTAATTTAACCCAACAGGCAGCTAAACACCACACAGCTGCTTGCTCACTCCCCGTCAGTGGGATGGGGGAGAGAATTGGAAGAGTAAAAATGAGAACATTTATGGGTTTAGATAAGAACAGTTTAATAATTGAAATAAAAGATAATTATGATAATAATAATGATATGTAATGAAAAGAAAGTTAACAAAAAGAGAGAGAAATAAAACCCAAGAAAGGCAAGTGATGCAAATGAAAAAAAAACAAAACCAAAACCAATTGC
>NW_009191145.1:0-14264 GCF_000690835.1 Fulmarus glacialis | reverse complement strand
AGTCATAAAATATTAATGTTCTTTTTTTTTTTATATAAAAAAAAAAAAAAAAAAAAAACAAAAAAAAAAAAACAGCAGGAAGAAAGTTCAGAGAGACAAGACTGATATACTTCATAAAAAAATGTGAGAGTTCAAATACATAGGGTATCTACAATGAAAAAATACTGAAATATAAAAGCAAAAATGAAGAAAAAGGAATTTACTGGATGTCTTGCATTCTCTGTCCTGTAAGTTATGTCTCCTCTTTCATTTCATTTGAGAGTCCCTCTCCCTTTTTTCCCCCTCAGTTTGGGTTTTTGATCTGCAACAGCTGGAGGCCTGAGAGGACTTTGAATCTTTACCTCAAATTTAAGGTCTTCTTTCATAAATAAAGAAAGCATGGAACTGGGAATAAAACATTGTTTGGAAAGCAGAGGGGTTAAATGGATGGGTTTTGCTTTTTTTTTTTTTTACAGAAAACAAACAAACAAACAAAATCTCTTTGTTTTTTATTGCAATACAAACATTGCTTGTAAATCTAAACAAAACTCACATATTTGAGAGTAGTATTCCTGTGAATTCCTTAAAACTATCTCCTATGTGACAGCAGCATGTTGTATGTGTGTAAAATAATGGCTCATCTGGAAGCTTTTTGGCCCATCAGCATCAGACCAGCATTTAAATGCAATAAAAAGCAGTAAAATATTTGTGGCACCTTTTTCTTATTCTCACCTCTAGCTCAAGCTAGACAGATAGAAATGTGTTTTCTGTACTGCAATAGTTAAGATTTTGAAATAATTATAAGGTAGAAGTCAAACACTAACTGAAGCAGCGTTCTGTTATTCCTTGATTTGGAGCACAGTTATAAAGGAGAAATTAGGAAAACAGCTTTATTGAAAATCTAGGGCAACTACAATATGCAACAGTTTTGAAACTCCAGAAGTAAAGAGGACTCTGAAGAACTTCTTACACAATATATGTCAGCAGTGGGCGGTGACAACAACAGGAATGTATTGGAAAGGTAACAATAATAATATTATCAAGTTAACAGAAAATGTTTGCTTAAAAATGCAACTTGCAGTTCTTTCAAAATTTGAGACCAAGCTATGAATCTACCTATGATAGATAAATTCGAAAAAGAGAAAGAGAGGGAGAAAGGTGTTACGGAGGGCAATTATAATTTCCCAACCAGAAAAGATCACCCATTTTAACCCAAAAGTTGCACTCTAGCTTTGATGAAATGGATTAATTTGAAATCAGAGAGAAAGCAACATGAGAAAGAAAGACTGTCAAGCAAGCAAAGGCCACAAAAGAGCTCACAAATACTAAGAAATGACAGATACTGATGTAATCACTCCAAACATGATACTACTCATTATTTAGAAATAAAATACAAGCATTGTGAAACACAATATAAGCAGGAGAATTTATTAGATTATTTTGAGACGTTTGCAAAGACCAGCAATCTCATAATATAGCAGTCCAATTAGCTTAGAGGAATTTTTCTTTAGAACAAAGAGCAATACTACAGGCAGAAGATGAATGTGCTACTGACCAGAAACTAAATAAAACATTTTTACTTTTAAGGTGGAAATCCAAGGAAAAAATGAGTCTGTGAACCACCAGTGATAGAGAAATTGAGGGGAAAAAAAAAGAACAAAAAAAGGAAAAAATCAGAACTAACAATTGTGAGCTTAATTTCATTAAAGGAATATATGAATTATACATATGAACAAATGTATGTTGTGTAACTTAAAATGTGCCAATATTGGATGATTTTTCATATTAAAAGAAATTTTATTGAAATGAAAATGTTTCATACCCTGTGCTTAATCAAGAGTACATTCACTGCAAAGAACCAGGTAATGCCACACCTGAGGAACTGTCTGAATAGGTCTTCCAAAGATTGAGAAGTACAGCAATCTAGAAGAGTAGTGAAGAAGGCTAAATGTCTCCTATTTCATAACCTTGCCACAGTTCCTCTGTGTAAGGTTAGAATGAGAATATTGCTCTGGAAATCACTGTGTATCAGACTACTAGAGTGCATATAGTTGTTGGCCGTTGTAGGAAAAATTGTCACAATTGATAGATTTTTGACAGAATTGTCGGCTTGTAAACAAAAACCAAAAGAATTACGTATGTTTGTTAAGATTTTCTTCTGCTTTCGAAGGGGAGATGTTCAGGAGGTGATGGCTGATGCCAAATAAATATATTTTTTATGCTTCGTACGTCACCAGGGTTATGCTAGCTGCCCTTAGAAAAACAGAGGATATATTTGTGCACATTCAACAGCCCCTCTGGGAAACACTGTTTCTCAAACTGCCATTTGGGCTGTGTTCAGTACACAAGGTGTTTTACCAAAAAATGCAATAAATTTTTGATATCATATAGGTTACTGAGGTCTACACAGATGACATTTCGATCTGGGGAAAAGACAGTAGAAAAGCGTGACCAAAGACTCTAAGCAGCACTTGAATGAAACAAAAAAAACCCACAAAGCAAAAGAAACAGAGATGTAAATTGTGGGAAACTGAAATAACATGAAAGGAAGAGAAATTAATAGAACATACCTACAGATATAAAACAGTAAACTGCAGCTGCCAAAAAGTCTGATTCAAAAAACAGGAAAGAAATATAAGAATGCTTTGGATTGTGAACTATGCAAGGAAATTTGTGTCCAATCCAGTTGTCCAGAGATAAAAAAACAAGAGTACTAAGGTATCAGAGGCAATCATAGTTTTTACAAGAAATCTGGAAACAAAAGAAATTTAAAGGGCTCTAACAGTGATGTGCTATGAAAGAACTTCCAAAACTATTTTTTCCACTGATATACCCAAGAAAAGAAATAGTACAGTCAGAACTAGCGGTGTTTCTATCAAAGGCTGAAAATGACATTAATCTTTCACATAACACATCTAGCAGCATAAGCAAATTCCAGAATAAATTGAACATTGTTATTTACTTCAGATGCTAGGCTGACATTAAATTTAATAACTTAATTTAACTTTAATTTAATAATTGAATGTAATTAAGTTCAATACAAAACAGTGTTTATTGTTAATTTATTATGGTTAGCTTTACCAAGAACTAATGTGTTGGGAATCATATCCTGTACAAAGTTTTCTAATGAGCTTTTGGGAACCAACCAAGCAAGCTAGGTAAGTACAAGTTATGCAAGGGCAATCAGCTGGAACACAGGCGTCCAATGAAGCAGACCTTTATTTGTCTCTTTGACACTGAGTGATTAGTGAACAAGAGGACATCTGAGCTTACTGCATTGCTTGCCTCTACCACAGAATCATTTTTATTAATTTCATTGCTTTGGAAAACAGCTGACATTCAATCTGGCTGAGAGAACTAAGATATTTCTGAACTGACTTCAACAATCTTTCTTTCTGACAGCTGGCTTGCAATGAATGAAGCTGAATACTCAGCCACACATGTTTGAAATAGGAGCTGTACACCTGAAACACATCTTAAACTTGTATTTCAGATATGTTTGCAGCTATGAGTATGTTAAGATTTTGCATAATTTTAGAGACACTTCTCAAATCTTGATTGAATGCTGAACTTTGTACGATCAATTACATTGAAGGAGATATATTTATAACATTTTCTTGCTGATAATGGAAGCTGTTCAACTATTTTCATTTGCATTTTCTTGAGAACATCTCTTCCTCTGGACTGTGTGCATTTCAGCATTACCTTCCTTGTGAACCAGGAGTTCAGGTTTTATCATTTTGGGGGACTGAGTGAATAGCATTTCCTTGACAGTGTTTGTATTGCTGAAGCACCCAACTGCTGCCATTACAAATTATTCTAATCATTTCTGCAGAGCATGGGCTCTGGACTGATTCTAAGGGGCCACAAACTGTAATTTTTTTTTATTTTTTTTTTTTTTTAAATAAGCCCATTTTCAATAGACTTTCAGTAGCTTAGAGTGAGCTATGTCTGCAATGCAAAATATGCTTGGTCTGCAGATTGAAAAGGTTTAAAAAATACTTGTCTTTCCCGCGTGAATCTTTCCACATGATTTAGCAACAAAGGAGAAATTAAACTTTACATTTCCAGAACTACACCTTACTGCTGGCACAATCTGGGTGGGGCTGGCTTTTCTTTATTATTTTGAAATTTTTATTTGATAATTCTAAGATGTCTCTTAGATTATTTTATTTTTAAAAGACACTGTAAATAGCATATCCAGAGGAAAAAAAAAAAAAAAACAAAAAAACAACCCACTTTTTATTCATATTGTTATAATCTAGTTGCTACATCTGACACAAGCCAGTCATGCGTAAGTGATCATCATAAAATTAGTGAGAGTTGTTTAAATTCTGTAATTGCCAAGAAAAAGAATGTCTCCATCATAGGTGATATATTATGGAAGCCAGTGAAATCTTCATGAATGTTCTTGTCAGCATCCAAGCTCAAAGGCATAAAATCACTTACTGTGTTACAAAAGTTGCTTCTTATGCCTATGAAGTCACTATCATGACTTTTTATTACTCTCCTCCGATTTCATCATTTTAGTTAAAATAAATGGATTTATGAATGTGTCTTATTTTGTTCCCACTAGTTCTCATATTTTAATTGGAAATAAAATATGTAAAAAATTGTAGTAGTCATTTCTAGTTAAGAGCACTGTGGCACAATATCTATCTGTTTTATTTATTTGCTGTAAGTTTACTCTGCGGATTCTGTAAATGTTAGTAAAAAGGTGACAAGGAAAGAGACGTCTGGTTGTTTGCTTGTCCTGACAGATTCACTCTGGATCATGTGGAATGCCAGAAGAGAATAGAAATATTTCCTCCCCCAATGGCATCTGAGTGTGCTCAGCCAGGAGGTGGTTCTGGACTTGAGGGCAGGATAGGGATGAGGGTGGAGAGAGAGACAGAAAGATGGAGACAGGGGTGGCAAACAGGAAAGTTGATGAAAAAATATAGGAAAGGGTTTCATCTGAAGAAGTGCAGACATCTGTGATATAGAACTAATCATGAAGACTCCTTTTACAGTCAGAGGAAAGAAGTTAATCAGAATGTCCTAAGGTAGAAATCAGAATAGTTTTATGATTCACTCTATAAACATCTGTTTCTTTTCATTGACTGAATATAGAGCTTAGGGTGACTAATTGAGATATACACAGGACTTTATAGATATATACTGTTAGGTGATATGACTACCAGTCTAAGAGATGCCTAAGAACAGAAGAAAGCAGATACACTGTCAAATCTGATGTGACAAAATTATTTTCTCAGAGATCAAGAGGAGATAGTGTAGAGTTTGTTGTTTGAAGCACCCACATATTTCTATTAGAGAAAAATACTGCAGGGAAAGGTCCCACATGTAAAGATTCAATGAGTGTAAGGGAAACTCACTGTCGGCCCCTTTCGTTTCTTAATCTGTCTCACCCAAAGGGTTTTTGTTTAATTATTTTACTTCTTTTCTTTTTTAATGTTCTAGTAAAACAAAACATTAAATACAGAAAATGCTTTAGGAAATTTCCAGGCACATTTTCAAACTGTTCAGTGTAATAGACTGCTAACACAAGCTCTGCTTTAGCTAACTACTATGAGTTAGAGTATTGTCATTATATATTCTCTCTACTTTTTTTTTTTTTCCCTGAGAATATTGAAAACTTATTATGTTACTACATGCTTTGTGCTCTTTGAAGAACATCAGTTGCTTTAGGTAACAGGAGGAAACTTGATAGCTTTCAGATATGTATCTAGCCTTTTCCAATTTGTAAATCCACATCAAGTATATGCTTTGCCTGTGTACTTTGTCTGAAGTAGTTTGATATGAAAGTCTGTAGAGCAATAGTAATAAAGAATTTCCTCCCTAGTTTCAAAATAATGGTAAATAATTATACCTTATCAAGCATCAAACTAGAGCATCCAACGTTTCAATAATGACCTGTTTGAGGAAATAGAGAGCATGATTATTGTTGCAGATCACATGAAACAGGGATGGACAGATAGGACGCTGAAAGACAGGATTAGAATTTCAAATTACTTCCACAAATTGGAAAAATGGACTGGAAAATAAAGATAAAATTAAGTAGGGACATGTGCATTTTCATAAGCTTAGACAGAATAATTATCTATTCAAATACTACATATTGATTAGATAGATAGCAGAAAGAGGCAAACATTCTAAGGCATCTATGAGAATGTATGAACAGTGTTTTATTGTGTAAAACATAAGGAGTAAAACTTCCAACATTTTCAGCATTACATTTTAAGAAAGATATGAAGAGAGGAGAAAGAAAAAGTACACGAATGATCTAGTAAATATGAGATACAAAAAAAGATGGAAAGAACTGTCATAATTTTCCCTAGAAAACTAAGGAAGGACATGATAAACCATATTCACGTTCATAGAAAGCTGACATGAAGAGGAAGGGGTAATCTGTTTTTCAAGTGTAGGATTTAAAAAAAAGAAGATAAAGGCTGAAATTGCTTGCAAGAAAGAGTTTGGTTAGACACAAACTTTGTAAGGTTAAAAATAGTGATACTCCTCCTTCACATGCAGCTGGAACAACTTGAGGCTATAGAAACAGGCTTGATTAATTGTGTTGTTCTCTGACGTATGTGTGCTTTAAAATTAATAATGAGAGTTTTCACTGAGTGGATAAACTATTCCAGTGGCCAAAGCTTTGCCATCAACCACCATTTTCTCAACACTTTTTTTTTTTTTTTTTTTTTTTACTGGGGGATGTATTTTCAATACTGTCAATCTTAGTAATTCAAAATGATTGACAATTTTGAATGTTTCAGTTCTGTGTGCCAAAATTCAGATGTTTTAAGGGAGCCTTTTTTCATTGTGCTATGCATGTATTTCCTAAAACTTTGAAACCATTAAGGCTTGCAAATTTGGCATCTAAAAGTTTACATACCAAAACCACTATTGCAACAACCAGCAGAGTTCTCTAAAACTGCTGAGGGCAGACAATCCCAAAATACAGTTCTACAGCCAATTTACTTTCCTGTTCAAATGCTAAATTTTGTCTGAATGTACCTGTGGAAATTGTGGAGTTTTCCTCAGTGGGGATCTTTAAAAACAGTTTGAAGAAAATTCCATCAGCAGTGATGAATGGCCTGGTGTTTGAAAGCTGGTTTTGTTCTTTCGGTTTGCTCTAATTAGTCTATTTATTATAAAGTTTTCTAAAACATCAGTGAAAGATGGAACAGAAGAGTACATATGTGAGATATTGGCTGTACAGAAAACTTTTTTTTGTATAGTAAGTTGCAAAAAGAGTAGCAATGATCTTCTTCAGTGGAGAAGGGAGTTATCCAAGGCTAGGGGAATGGAAGAAGAACCAACCCAGAAGAGAGTTTGTGCTCAGAGAAAGGCTTGGATGATCAGCAGTTTCATGAGGAGGGGGAAAGAGCCAATCTGATTGAAGAAAGAGAGAACAAGAAGCTCAGACAGTCATGCCAAATTCCTCTTTACAAACTAGGTCAACCAATTTGTTGAGAAAGACAAAACAGAAATCAGAGACAATGATGAGAAACATCTTTACCAGATCCTAACTATCAAATGTCATCTGACAGCTCGGGGGTACAAGATTTCAAGCAAAAAAGACAATCAGAGACTCTCCTTCTGGATGGAAAGGTGAATGTCCTAAATGCAATAATAGATGGTGTAGAGGTTATATTCAACACCTTTTACAATCTTATTTTTTCTATTTTATTAAAAGGAATTGTATCTTTTTATTTTCACATTCATTCCCATAAGTCGTTCTCATTCCTTTTTGAACATTTGTCTTAACTTTCATCAGCTTCACTTATTTTTTTCTCTCATATGCAAAATGATTTTGGTGTTCTACCTCTTCAGCTCGCACCTTTGCTCTTAATATTTTGTTTCCTTAGCCTTTGTCTAAATATTCTTTAAAAATCTGTTTCTCCCGTCTCCTCATCCTTTATTTGTCAGACTCAGTCTGATGATCAGTGCTGTGCCTTTTATGTTCTTACTTACATAATACACTCCACAGTGCTCTTTGCCCTTTATGTTTTCCACTCACCCCTCTGTTTCAACCATTCTTGTTACTCAAATATTTGTTCTCAGTTCCTTAGCTCAGCCATTGGCGCTTTATTTGTTGCTTGTATTTCAGGATTTTTTTGCTATCTCTACCTTATCTACTTTTCTTCAAATCTTTGATGTATTTTCCAAAACTGTTCTTCACACCTGGAATATCCCTTTTACTTCATCCCCAAAGGCTTTTTCTCTTTCATATTCTTCCTTAAGACTCATTTGTAATTCATATCTATAAAAAACAATCAATCTGTAATGGTAAGTTAAGACCACAGAACTTTATGTCTATATATACTTAAACAAAAACAACAAGACACTTTAAGCTAAACCATCTAGTTCCCACAGATAAGTATGCTTATTTTACCTAGTCTCAGACATCTCTGGTTTCTTCTTTTCTCACTATACAAACTGATACATTGATTGAATGAGATTGTACATTCTTTGGTAGAGGGATCATAAAAGATCATGATCTGTCCTGTGTTCACTCACGGATGTTATTTTTGCTCCAGCCTAGATAGCTATCACAGTAGGACAGAAACTAATTCAAGTGGAGGCATGAGCACCTGCTAGTTAGTCTAGTGCAGCTGCTTAGAACTGAGTCTTTCAAGAGCTTTAATTATAATGAATACTAAAAACGTAAGTGACTCAGAAAATCACTGGAGCTTACTTGGTATGTCTGATTCAGAAAATTCTTGGCACAGAAAATGCCAAATCCAACCTGTGTTTTAATTTTAGAATACAATTTGGGTTTAGATCAGAAAAGCCCATCTCAAAAATCACCCACAGAGTGAATACTACTGTGAATCCTCCACAACTATTCCCAGCCAACAAAGAAAGGAATAAAGCTGGAGTATTTTTTTAGATTACTGAACTTTAATTTTTCACACCTCCTTCACATACAGCTGGGGTGGCTTGAAGAGTTAGTAATAGGCTTGATTAATTGCTTGGGTTTTTGATGCAGGAATTCATACTATATAATTAGAGTTTTCACTGAAGTGGGTAAATTATTTCAAATGTTACGTAGATGGGGGAGGCTTTCACTTCAATGATTTCTCACCAACAGCCATCTCCCTCTGGAAGATCTTTTTTGTTGGGGCAGACATTTTCTAATTCAATAATATCATGTTTTTCAGTTTGAAGTAACAAGTCATTTTTGATGTTTCAGTTTTATGTACCCAACTTGAGACACCTTAGGCAGTCCTGATTTTCTGGTGTGCTGAGGCCCTATTTTTGAAAAGATTTCCTAGGCAGGGCACCAAGTGCGGAACACTAAAATCGCACAGGTGAAAATAATGGATGTCTTCAACACTGTCAGTAGGAAACAAGATGGATTTGGTACTTTCACAGAAACACAGAGCAATTGAGGTTGGAAGACACCTCTGGAGGTCATCTGGTCGAACCCTCTGCTCAAACAGGGCCACCTAGAGCTGGTTGTGCAGGACCATGTCCAGATGGCTTTTGAATATCTCCAAGGTGGAAGGCTCCACAACCTCCCTGAGCAACCTGTGCCAGTGATCAGTCACCCTCACAGGAAAAGTGTTTCCTGACATCCAGACAGAGCCTCCAGTGTTTCGGTTTGTGCCCATTGCCTCTGCTCCCGTCACTAGGAATCACTGAAAAGAGTCTGGCTCCATTGATGATATCCTCGCTGAGCCTTCTCTTCTCCAGGTTGAACAGTCCCAGCCCTGTCAGCCTTTCCTCATACGTGAGCTGCTCCAGACCCTTAATCATCTTCGTGGTCCTTCTTTGGACTCTTTCCGGTATGGCCATGTCTCTCTTGTACTGAGGAGCCCAGGACTGGACACAGTATGCCAGGTGTGGCCTCACCAGTGCTTAGTAGACGGGAAGGATCATGTCCCTTGACCTGCTGGCAACACTTTGCCTAATGCAGCCCAGGATAATTGTCTTGGTATTAACCACATCAGAGCAGGTGGATATTTCTTGAAGAAACTATGGACCTTGGGAAGGATTCGTGCTGGAGCAGGGGAAAAGTGTGAGGAGGAAGGAGAGGCAGAGATAACTGACCACAGTTCCGTAATGAACTGATCATAGCCCTCTGTTCCCCATGCTCCTTGCACCACTTTGTGGGGCAGGGGGAAGAGGAGTTTGGAATGAAAGAGTGAAGTTGAGACTGGGGAAGAAGAGAGGTGGGGAGAAGGTGTTGTTTTAATCTGTCTTTTTTTTCTCACCATTTTAAATGGTAATAAATTAAATAATTTTCCCCAAGTGGAGTTTGTTTTGCCAGTGATGGTAATTGGTATTTGATCTCCCCATCTTTATCTCAACCCATGAGCTTTTTTATTGTATTTTGTTCTTTAAGGGTAAGTGAGAGAGCAGTTTGGTGTGCTTCTGTCAACCAGACAAGGTCAACTCAGTACATCTCTATATCATGCTTAGTCCCTATTTATTCTAAGGAAAAATTAATTTACTAAAACATGTAAATAATTACTCATTTTAAAATATTTGGCTTTCATATATTCCATCTATTAAGGTTAGGGAGGCTAAAGACTGTATTGAGCGACTAAGTAGCAGGCAGGTGAGAGAAACGATCATTTTCATTATTGTACAAGGCAAGTTAGCCCTAAATCACAGTAATGTCATATTCCCATCTTCACTGATTTCAGTCACAAATACATGTTTCTTGATACTTCTTGCTGATTAACTTTAAATGAGTTACGGTGAAGCCCAAGGGCAAAATGTGTCACTAGGAATAATTAGTGAGAAGAAAAATAGAAAGACACTTCTCCTGGGAAGCAATGCCTCTAGAAGAGGTCCCTTTCCTGATGTTGACATTATGTTTGGTAGGTCAAACTCCAAACTTACCATTTGCAAAATGTTTATCTTCCTAGGCAGGAGGATTAATGATTCACCATTAATTCACTCAGCACCTCAAATACCATGTTCAGTTTTGGGCCCGTCAGTACAAGAAAGACATTGAGATGCTGAGATCGTCCAAAGAAGAGCAACAAAACTGGTGAAGGGTCTAGAGAGCAAATCGTATGAGGAGCGGCTGAGGGAACTGGGGTTGTTTAGTCTGGAGAAAAGGAGGTTCAGGGAAGGTCTTATCACTCTCTACAACTACCTGAGAGGAGGTTATAGTGAGGTGGGTGTCAGTCTCTTTTCCCAAGCAGCAAATGATACGACAAGTAGAAATGGCCTCAAGTTACTCCAGGGGAGGTTTAGATTGGATATTAGGAAAAATTTCTTCACTGGAAGGGTTATCAAGCATCAGAACAGGCTGCCCAGGGAAGTGGTAGAGTCACCATCCCTGGAGATATTTAAAAGACGCGTAGATGTGGTGCTTAGGGACATGGTTTAGTGGTGGACTCGGCAGTACTACATTAATGGTTGGACTTGATGATCTTAAGGGTCTTTTCCATCCTAAATGATTCTATGATTCTGTGATTCTATGATCTTGCATGTTCAATGACTCCTCGGTATTGAGAGGCAACTCTTCTCGAGTTCATATTCTCTAATGTATGCAGAGGAGAGAACATTTTTTAATTCCGCCCATAAGACACACACTGTATAATATCACATTCATTGATTCTATGAAGAAATAAAGCCCTAACAAAAGGATGGCAAGAAAGCTAGAAGTGATTTTGGCAGATTGTCAAATCCTGAAGAAGTTACTGCTTACAGAGTTATCCTTCAAAGACGAGAGAAATACACACATTTATTTTACTTGTATATCTTGTTGCAACTCTTCACGATACTTAATTTAGCTTTTGTTTTGATATAATCTTATTGATTAGGCAGGTGCTTTGTTTGAACGACAATGTTTCCATGGAGACTGCAGGGCAGGAAGGCATATTTCTGAGATGCCTCAGACACATCTGACGCAAATTATAGGATTTCTCTGGGTGGATAGCACACTTTGTGCCATGCCACGTGGAACAGGTTGGAGACCAGTGGTCTTACTTGCAAACCTATGAAGATTAAACTCTTTTCTCTAGTTACCATTAACTTTTTACTAACTAGCAAGATGGATGCAAGGGGGAAAAAAAAGAAAAAAAAAGGAGGAAACTAAACGTGTGACTCTTGGAACTTTGCACTCCAAGTAAATTTTGGCTTTACCTGTCTTGAAGAATTTATTATCTCAAATGACACTATGGTATTATTTACTTATTCCCTTAATTTTCCAATCAGTAAGCTAGAAAGGACTTCTGCTATGTGCTGAGTATTCTGGCAAGGTTCAGAATAAGTTCCAACAATTTCTGTTGATACTGAGCATGACCTGCAGCCCACTGAACTCAGTTAAAAATAATATTCCTTTTATTTCAAGGGGCATGTTCAGAGGTGGTAGCTGTGGCACTTACTAGATTGCTGTAAAAACCCAGTTCTGTCACAATTATTTCAAGCAAAAGCCAAATGGATGGAAAACCCAGTTCTGTCACAATTATTTCAAGCAAAAGCCAAATGGATGGTTACTGGCATTATTATCTGAATCCTTCAAAAATAACTTTATTCATGTGTTTGGGTTTGTTTTTTTTTTTTTATGTAGGTTTCTGGGAAAAAAACAATAACAAAACAAACAAGCATCCCCCCCCCCCCCCAAAAAAAAAAAAAACCACTGTCAAAGAGGGGGGGGGGGGGGGATGCTTGTTTGTTTTGTTATTGTTTTTTTCCCAGAAACCTAGCTAAAAAAAAAAAACAAACACCACTGTCAAAGAGGAGAGGAGAGGTGAGGTGAGGCGAGGCAAAAGGCAAGAGGCGAGGCAAGGAGAGGAGCATTGAACTTTTTTTTATGGTATCTTTTCCTATCATTTCTGTAGCATAAAGGTTTTAAGACTGGTATTAACATACTAGCTGTATTACTTACCAGCATATTAAGTATAAGAAAATAATATTTATCTGTTTGAAACCCTTGCTTGGAACACAATACAAAAAAGAAGCCCTTTGGGATACATTTTCAAGTAGTTTCTATTCATAAGCCTTCAACCATTCACTCCTTTAAAACCATTCACTCCTTTAAAGGGATGAATCCTAGCGCCTGCATACAGCTAAAGCAAATGATCTGTACACAGGGAGGTTTAATCAGCAGAGCTACCCCTTAAAATGTAGACTGGCAATGGAAATTGTCTATCAAAGATCTTTCCTCAGGAGCGCTCTGAAACTGGATAAGAGGGTCTTGGAATCTCCTGGTCATGTCCTTGCTTCTTCAGCAAAACCGTTCTGTGGTCCAGCCACTGTTGCAATGCTTTCATGAGCTACAGTGCACCACAGAAGAATCACAGCATACTCTGAATAATTGAATTTTAATAGTTTCACTGTCTCTCAGGCTTTCCAGAGATTAAGTAACCTTTTTTTGTAAATTGATCTTTTTTAATAATGAAGGAATATATGAAAGAGGAAAATAAATTCTATTGATATGTGCACAGAACACACATAATTATTCCCAAAGCCTCATCAAAGTAAAATAAGAATCTTAGAAAACTGATTTCTGAGAAGTAAAAACATCTGACTAGTGATTTAGATTTTCAAAGATGGGATTATAACATATATTGAATGTATTTCAGAAAAAAAAAAAAACAACAACAACAACAATCCAACCTTAAAGGAATAAAATAGTGGTGAAATAAGGCAGTGAGTTATTCTGCAAATGTGGGGAGTTACACAAGAGAGCTTGATAATTAAATCATCTTTTCTGATCCTATAGTGTGTATTGGCCTGCATATGTATATATATTTATATATGTATATGCATATATTTAAATGATATCGAATTGTAGCAGACAAACCCAACTGGAAGGCCTAGCATGAGCCCGTTAGCACTTAGTGTGAATGGATATTTTGTTACTGAGCAACTGAGCATGAAAAACTCAGGGCTGAACAGAGAAAACAAAGCAGATAATTGAAAGCACTAAAACATGTTTGTTGTTTCATTGGTATTTTGTTTGTTTGCTTGCTTTGTGTTTTTTTGGTTGGTTGTTTTTTTTTGTTTTCTGGGGCACTGTCTGAAAGTCAGAATTTATAACTACTTCTGTAAGAGAAAGCTTATAAACTGCAGAAATAAAAAATACAGATTTTGTAAACTCAGAGGCTTCTTTTTCCTCAGCACAGTTCTCTGCAGCTTCTATAAACTTTTAAATAAAGCCATCTTCTAAAAACAAAAACTATTTTATTTTTAACAACGTGCAGATACAGTGATTTTTTTTTTTTTCCCCCCAGTTAGAGAAACATTCTTGTACTGGACTTCAGCTGGAAATCAGATTTGTCCCTGTTGAGGTTTAACCCGGCAGGCAGCCAAAC
>NW_009191144.1:1065-1346 GCF_000690835.1 Fulmarus glacialis | reverse complement strand
CCTTCGGCACAGGCTCTCCGGCTCCGGGGCCTCACCCCTCCTCACCTCGCTCTGGGACTGGCTTTTTGGGGTGATTTTCAGTGAAAGCAATGGGGGTGAGGTATCGTGGAGACGGTGAGACCCTGAGCCCGCTGCCTGCCTGTCAGGATGCATTTATACCAATGGCCAGGGAAAAAGGGTGCTCATTAATTTGCTGATGATTGCAGCGAGGGCTGGGCTCTGCAGCTGGTGCAGAGGCAGGATCCGGCACCAGGAACCTCTCCAGGTCTCCGCGGGAGTGG
>NW_009191144.1:0-958 GCF_000690835.1 Fulmarus glacialis | reverse complement strand
GCTCCTCCGTCACACCTCCCGGTGTCACACGCTGCCACCAAACCTGCCCCCAGCCCCACGCCCTCCTCCGGCACCGGGGAGCCGGCATGGCGAGGAGACACTTTAATCTCAATCAATTAGAAATAAAGCAGTTCTAACAGCAGGGCAATAAAAGAACACTTTAATTTTAGAGCTAATTAAATATCAACAATTGGAATGCAGCAACAGACAGTTAACCTGGAGTAACCCATTATTTATAAGGAATATAATGCATTGACTGGGGGGATGAAGTGAGTTGTAGTCATTTTAATATCAGCTGTCACAGTCTAACTGTTCTCTTTTGTCTCACTCCAGCACAATCATCTCGCCAGCTTCCTCCGGGACCATTACCACTTCTCTGCTCGACAGAAGATTAATTAAGCCCAGGTCCCCGCAGAGGACGGGCACGCGTGCTCCTGTCCCCGCTCGGTGAACCGGGGTGACGCCGGCGCGCAGCCCTGGCTTCAGGGCTCCGCCAGCCCAGCCGAGCGAGGTGACGCCTCCAGCCCGAGGGTTCAATGATAATTGCAACCCACCGACTGTCTGACAACTCATTAGAAGGTGTAAATTATTAATGGGGAGCGCTCGCGGCTCTGCTGGGTACCCCGTGGGCTGCGGTGCCTCCAGGGACGGACAGAGCCATGGTCCCGATGGGGGCCAGGTGGGAACGGCTCCCTTGGGGGGTGAATGCCCCGGGCACCCAAAACCCGCGGCAATCCCCCAGCCTGCCACAAGCCCCCAGCCCCCTGCGCAGCCCTCGGGTGATGTCCTGGGGTGCCCCGAGCCGAGCCGGGAGCCGGGCATGGAGGGATGCTCAGCCCCAAGACGGCTGCTCGGTGGGGATGCTCATCCTCCCCGCAGCCCTGAAAGGCTCCATCACTGCAGCCCAGGCACATTCGTCACGGGGCTTCGGCAACCTCCCGGTCTGCTGTGGGGAAGT
>NW_009191143.1:0-16784 GCF_000690835.1 Fulmarus glacialis | reverse complement strand
TTCCAACCTTAATGATTCTATGATAATTTAACACTGATGAACAGCTGGATCAATCTGTACTGTGTACTTCATACGACTGCAGCACCACTGTTTCTCGGTGTGTTGTCAATCAACCTTCTCTATTTTTCCGAGAGACAGGGAAGTGCTATCACTCCTGTATTATGAGTCCAAATAAAAAAAAATGGACACAAATTCCTAGAGCAGGAAGTGCTTTAAATTACTTGGAACGGGCTTCACACCAGATCGCATCACAAGGTGGCACAGGTGCTCAACCCAGCTGCTGGAAAAGATAAGAGTGACAATGTTCCCTTGCACCTTGGGGTTTAAGATGCATCATCCTTTGGGTATGAATGACTAGCTCCCTTCTTCCTTGAAGGCATGGTTGGAAGAGAAGGGTTATTATTTTGGAAATTTGTTTCTAAATTCCACCTACGTTGAACGCTTTTGTGGGTCTAGTCCCAAATGGCATGTCCAAGGTCATGATGGAAGTCTGTAAAGGCCACCCAAGTCTGAGATGGATAGCCTAATAGCCTCTGTCTCTCACTTGATTTTCAGCATGCGAAGAAATGAGTTTCAAAAAGACCCAGCCAGATCGAAGTCTCTGAACTTTCAGTTTCTGCCTCCACAGCACCCATATTTCCCTAATGACAATGGACTTGAATTCCATCTGGATGCTTCTGATAAAACTGAGGCACAGTGAGAGATGTTGAAAAGCAAATGGTGCCTCTGAAGTCTTGGCATTAACAACACGCCATTAAAATTAGCAGAGGTAAATTATGTGTCTCCAAGCAAATCTGTACGAGAGGTTTGCTTTATAACAGAGAGACCTTAAATGTGTAACACTTGAGATATTCTGCTGCCATGCTTTGTTGTAGATTCCGAGCAGATTTTGTAGATAAAGAGCATAGAAAGCACACAACATTATTACATCCATTTCCACCTTGGTCCTTGGGCAACGCTTTTCACAATCACTCCAGCGCTGTACACCCTGAAACTTTAAACATTCTTGCTACAGCAATAGTTCCCCCAGGTAGATACAAAAAAGGTTGTGTTAGAAAATGCTTAATTTATAGCCCACACTGTCACTGTCCACTTACAAGGTTGAGAGTATCATGCTAAAGGCGGATGAATTCAGATTTAACTGCACAGAACTGAGTCAGAGCTCTCTCCTAAGTAAAATCATTTAGAGATCCAGAAACTCTGCATGTGGACCTAGATGGAAACAGTAATTGAGGAATTTTAGGGGAAATGGAAAACTGCATAAACTGTGAAGACAGACTGCCCAAGATGAGCGATTAGCATAGAGCAGCTTTTATGCCGCTTTTCCCTAGAGCTGTGTCTGTCAGCATGGTCTCACCTGCTCTTTTCCACAGCAGCTGCAGCTGCTTTCACAGGCTCCCCTGCAGAGACAAAGAATGAAGAGAAGACTACAGGAGCCACTCAGAGCAGCTGCAGATGCTAATGGCATAAGCAAGCAGGCAGATCTGCCTTCAAAAAATTACCAGCACCGGTTCTGAGTCTGTAAGTAGTGTCTGTGTCTTCCCACACCAAACTGCTCCCGTATGAAGCAATCTTCCAGCCTTCTGAAAGCTATTTTTGCTCTTACAACAAGACCAGGGAGAGATTCCTTGTTCCACACATGGCCTCTCAGCCCTGTGTTTGCCTGGTGGTTCTTTGCCAAAGCTTTGCAGAGCCCAGGTACGTCACAGCAATGCCCTCAAGCCTTGGAAACTGCACGGACACAAAACAGGCGCTGACACTCTGCTTGTCTGACCTAAAACTGAATTACCGTGTGTATTTTCTTTGTAAGGAGAAAGTTCCAATAGCTAATGCATCACAGCAAGCTACTGACCTGTTTCCACAGGATACTTCTGAGACCAGCAACTATCAAGAAACAGCTATCAAAAGCAGATCTAGCACACGGATGGTGAGGGACAGGGCAGCTGAGAGGAGCAATGATCTGTCTCTGTCCTGCACATCTTATTCTCATATCCCCAAGACAAGTCCAGTCAGAAGGAATTTTACCACAGCACTGATTTACTAAGAGCAGCAACAATACAAGATTACCAGACTTCTCTTATTGACTCATGAATTACTTAGGGATAATGGCTCTCTGGGAGAAAGGGTAGCTCAAATCCCATGTTTGTTCAGCAAAGATGATGTTCAGCAAAGATGATGTTCAGCAAAGATGATGTTCAGCAAAGTCTTTTGGTCACAGGGATGACACCTAATTTAACTGTTAATGAACAATTCGTCTCAGATCATATGGTTCATTCTTCTGTTGTCCAAAAAGCAGATTCGTGCCCGGCGTGCAAGTAACCAATTCCACACGCTCAGGAGAGATACTGTTTTATTCAGGCCTGGGTGCTCGGTGGACTTGCCACAAATCAAGCACACCTGGTCTAATCACCTTTCTGTTTATATCCATGCTTCTTATACATATTTTAAATTTCTCTTTTACATATTCATTAAGTTTCTGGGAACTAATTATAATATTACGTCATTCTTTATGCATGCTCGCAAAAGCCTTTAGGGTCTTCTCTGAGGGTCTCGGGTGGTCTCTGGTGGTCGACAGGGTAGTGAACTTTCTGTGAACTTGTCTCCCCTTCTCCTTATAAGGTTGCAACTTGTCCTCAAGCCATACTTGGATCGCGTTCTCCTTTCCAAGATTAATCTTCACTAGAATCTAACAATGCTTCTAGGATACACAGTTTATACTAGTTACAATTCCACACACTTACAAACATAACACCTGTTAGTTACCTAACTTCTAAGCAACAAATCTTCATTGTTTAAAATTATAGAAGCGAGCAATATAAAATAATAGGTACTGTAACAAACTGTATCTACTACACTTCTACCTGTCACTTCTACCACTTTTTTCTGAGGTACTCAAAATCCCTTATAAATATGAATAAATTGAACCTCTCAACAAGCCACCTGAGATATGTACCGTCTCCACTGTAGTAACAGGAACACATTAGACAAATAAAGGGTCACAATTTCAAACACAGGCTTCCAAAGTTTAATACATATTTTCACATTAAGACAGCATTCTTCATTTCCATCAAACATAAGAGGAAATAGAGGTGTTTGACCTCTTGGCCTTCCTCTTAAAGCAATGTCTACGCTACAGTTACACTGAACCACATCAGCTTCTTTTCCCACGCTCCTAGCTGTAAACCTGCTGTAACTCAAATACCAGTGCTCCACAGCATGCTTAGGAAGAACTGAGCCCAGTACAGCCACTGGCAGACAGGTCAGGGGCATGCCAGGCCCCAGCTCCACCAAACTGTCCAGGCTGCACACATGGGAGTGTGGTCCAGGGCATCCTCAGATGCCACCTAGGAGCTGAAACCTGGAGCATCCCTTAGCAGGAAAACAAGAAGCCTGGACTTGCACCTGCATACTTTCAGGGGTTGCCAACAGTGTCAAAGAGTCTCAGCCTGAGGCACATAACAAATAAGAAAGACTTCAGATATAATTTCCAGTTCTATATATTAACCCTCAGACAACTCTCCTGAGCATGCAGCAGAGGATATCCATTTCTGACTGTATCTGGTCCAGTGATACAGAAAGCGCACTGTTTCCTCAGCAGCACCTCAAGCTTTCTAGTGTCTCTCTTCCATTAATTCCTGCAGCAGCAAGTACACCTGTACAGCATAATGTCCATTTGTTGCAAAATGTGTTGATTGATGGGAAAGACATAGGTCCACAAAGCAAAGCTACACATTCTTCTAAGCCCAAATTCTGTCTCTAGTATGAGATCCAAGGACATTTTCTTGACTATCACATACTCTAGGAATGGCTGTGTTCCCAAACCGATACTCTTAGTACAAAGATAACCTTGTCTCTTATGAAAAGGATGTAAAACTGCGCCCAACTGTTGCTCTCTAAACGCAAGTCAGACCCTCTAGTTTTGCAAATACAGATTAGTTTTCAATGTTAAGGGGTGAACATTGTGGCACTTTTCCTTACTTTGCTAGCAAGGAGACATTTTCTCAGCTTTTGGCTTCCAGTACCAAATAACACAGCCTCTACATTGGACACAGTGTGTGCACTTGGCAAGATTCTGCTGCTACAGGATAAAAGGTTCAATCACCAAGAGGAGAGATGTGGTACAAAGGGAGAGCCTTTCACATTTCTCCTTCAGTTCACAAAAAACCCCGCGCTTCAAAACGTCTCTCAAGCACCCATACATATTGCAGAGAACACTCTTATTTCACAGGCATTTCTCAGAAACTTCAGCAATTCAACTGCTAAAGATAGTGGTAAAAGTTCATGTGACAACAAGGCTGACAAACCCAAGGAAGTTGAGCAGGTATTTATGAGGTCACCATCCACACTGCTTTGACAGTTTAGGGTAGGGAAGAAGAAACAAAAAAGATGCTGATGACCAAGAGTAAGAATTTGAACTACGCTCTGATGGAGAAAAAGACAAGGAACAGGGATAAGCATTTACCAAGAGCAAAGAAAAGAAGGAAAACATGGTGGCAAAAAAAACCTGCATCAAAGTCTATTTTCCAAAGAAGCACAGAGGCCTTAAACAAAACCAAAAGCTTCATGGATCTGGTACTATTCAAGCAAGTTTCAAAACATGGAAAATTCCATTACTCCCTCTTCACGAAAGAGGCAGTGGCAACCATCATCTTTCAGAGAAAAAGAAACCCAAGGGAAAAAAACCTACAAATTGCAGATTTGAAACAAATATCTTCATTCACCATTTCCTTTCAATTTTTTTAAAGGTTTTCCATCTGGCATGAAAGTTTTCGGTTGAGACAACATTATTTTGGGAAAAGCTGGAGGGTATGTGTAGGAAATACAGAAGCTTTAACGGAAAAAACTAGTCATAGCATTAACAATTGACAGACTATTATCCTTCAGTAATGAACTGACATGATGGCACTTTCCTTTGCTTTTCTTCTTTTTTAAATAAAGGACACTGTCTCATTGCCTGTTGACTACTACAGAATGGTTCTCAATGCAGTATTCACTCAATTACAGTAGTTATTTTCTCTTATATGTAAAAAGGGGACAAAGAAAAACTGCATCAGGACAAACTACATGTTTCAAAGGCTAAATTTAAAAGTGTAATAAATATGTGTAATTAGCCAATTTACTGAATTGTTAGGTTTGCGAATCTTCATTTCTTAGTTTTTGTCCTTTTAATTCTTGCAAATATAAAAAGGCAACTTACTGTATTCTGTCCTTTGCATCTAGGATGTTTGGAGAATTCAGTACACTACCTAGGTCTGACAGGTATGGTAACCCAGAAAAATAACTTCATGCTTTTCAACAGCCAGAGGGAAGACTTTTAAATGCAAGTAAAAACATCCCCAAGAAGCACAGTATATTAGGTTCACCAGTTACATGAAGAACCAAAACAACAGACTAGCCGAACAACAAAATCCCCTAAAAAAACAGAATTACTAGATAATTATGATTGCATATGAAGAAACAACTGAAGAAGAAATAAATTAAAACTGTCTGTAAGGGATTTTAATCAAATGCAGAATATATCTAGAATACGAGATAAGTTTGTAGTGCATTAATATGTCTGAGTTCATACAGCCTCAGCAAAACTCTGCCCACAATTACTTTGGGGCATTCCAGGAACACATAACTTGACTGCAACACATGACATGAATATAAAAACTAGTAAGAATTTGACAAGAATTCAGTGACAAAAAAAAAGAGGTTGTTTTAAAAGAGGTTGTTTGTGAACAACTGTATCACTGCTGAAGTGTTAAATCATGCAGCAAGGCTCAGAGTTTGCCAGTTTCAAAGGCTTTACTGTGTAAGCCAGCCAGTCACTGCAAACGCCCACTGTGAAAACAAAACAAACCAAAAAAATCGCTACAGAAGTTAGGAATCTGCTTGTTCTTCAAGTTTGTGGTAGTTACCAAAAAATGAAATAAACCTGAAGTTTTCTTCTCTGGCTAGTCTGACGTGATGGCTTTCTTATCTTTAAAACATTTCTCTTTGCAATTAGCGTTAATACTTGCATTTCACCATCCAGACACAAATGCCTTTCCCACCTACATCTCAGGCCTATTTAAGTCTTCCACAGTTAAAGTTTGCAAGATCTTATCCTCTGATGTCTGTGATCACGTTACCTCCAGGAGACTCTAGAGCAGGCATTAGAAGTGAAGAGTCTTGTCATCAGCTAGGATTTGGTTTAGTCCATTTGATTATCCTTCTACATGTTGATGAGACATGGATCATGTGTGTGAACCAGTTATATCTTACTTAGTAAATCAAGACTCTCATTATGCATGTCCAAAATAGCTGCATTAAGGCTGCGTAGTATATCCTAATTTTGCAGGGCTTGAAAAACACCAGACTAACAGAAGTCACCCTTCACAAAGATAAGTCAAACCTCCACCCTCTGTACTAGTATCCCCTTCCTTACGTGCTAAATTCTCCTATTTGTTCTATTGCTATCTCCGTTGCTGTTCTTTTCCCATGTGTCTCACACTTCAGGAAGTTGCCAAGAAACATGTATCAAACTCTTGCATAGCATTCATTTTCAAAGAAGAGCAAGCCAGGTGTCTGCTCCCAAGCGCATATCAAGGTGCAGAGGTCAAAGGCTGTGAAGTCCACCTGGAGCCCCCTATTTATGCCAGAGAAAGAAAACATGAGACACAGCCTCCCTGTTAATGTTCCCTAACAGCTGGCTTATACTTCAACTGATCATCAAGGTCACTATTGGTATTCCCCTTTGACATGCCCAAACATTCTCATTCTATTTAGAGAAAATTTAAAACTCTTACCTCAACATTACAAATGTGTCTTCCAGAGATGGATGCCTAAATTTCAGGCATTACTGAGCTTTATAGTGCCCAAGTTTCTCTACAAATCTGCTCCTAAGGTTGGGGGGCAGCCCAGGACATACAGTTTGGAATTAAAAGGAAAATCAGAGAGGAAATACTTAAGTAATCGTGCGTTTCTTTTGTGGATGCATTATCTCCATCTTCGTCAGCATTGATACAGAACGACAATCATTCTTCAGCACAGTATGAAAGATATAACATTACAGTGTCAATATGGATTGCAGCTTAATGAACCCCTAAATTTCATTTTGTTCAGAAACAGCATCCAGAAAAATTCATAACACTACCTCCCAAAGTAGAGTGGTACTGCCTTCAACAAGGTCTCCGTACCAGCTCATTTCCACACCATCAGGGAAACAATGATTTTCCCTTCCTCCTGCTGCTTATGTTTCTTCTTTTAAGAAACTTGAACACAATTAAAAATTCTATTTTCCTTTTCCTCCATCACACAGGAAAAAATTATTTCTGAAAAAGATCATACTGTATTTTTAATTACTCACAAAATTAGCATTTAGATAGCACCGTTCACCCAAGAGTTCTGTGGCACTTTTAAATTTAAATTAAATCAAGTACTTGTTTACTTTTTCATGCTTTGAGGAATTACAGGTTATTATTATCCTCACTTTATCAGGGAAACTATTAAAGAAACTGAGGCATGCAGTAGCTAAAGACCAGATTCTGCTTAAATTTGCACGGAATAGTGCCGCTGAAGTGAATGGAGTTACACTTACTCAGAACTAGGCTAGTCATTGCACACAGCAGAGACCTAGTTATTCCAAAAGGCTCCAAGTACTGCTGTGGTGGAAGGAACAAAAGTAAAATGTGTATTCTGAGACACAAACCTCTTCCCAATTCTCCTGCTCATCATAAAGAATCAAATCATATTTTTAGCAAGAGCAGCCAGTGAGGGGTCAGGAAGAGATTAAATAGCTATACCAAGGTCATATAGGGTATCTGCAACAGAGAATGTCTCTAAGCCCAGATTTCCCAATTTCCAGGATACCACTTTAATGACTCGCACACCTTTAAACACCACTAACCATAAAGACAAAATAAATCCAAAGAAAATGTACTGCATTTCCAGAAGTAGCCGAGCATCTTAAAGCATCCTGTACCTCATCAAAAGAACGTTTCAACAGAGAACACCAAGCTGATTCTGCAAAAGCATGATGAGAAAGGGAACGCATGTCAGGCACTACCATTGAGCTCTTTAACTCACATTCCTCTGCTAACTAGAGCAACTGTGCATGATACTGATAGGAAGTGTGAAGTTAAGCTGTGGTGTTTCAGCTCACCGGATACCCTCTGATCAACAAACTTAAAATAACACAATTTTGATCTCTCCCTCCCAATCATTGCCTTTATTATGCATTTTTAGAACATTTCCCTCTTTCAGAGAAAGCTCTATTAAACATTCATTCTGAGTATTTCCTATTCGAGTCATGTGGGAAAAGTTATTTTCATCACGCTGCTATCTTAAAACAGGTAATAAATTTGCCTGCAACATTTGTATATGCAGTAAAGTGTCAATAAAGTACAGCATAATCTTTTATTTCTTTTAAGGATTTCACAGAAACAAAGATGACCAATACCTCTGAGGATCAAGACCTGAGAAAAACCTGCAGTTCTTAGCTTATATTCCCTGCTTAAGGACTTGGGTCCAGATCAAGATACAAAACAAGGAGAAACTTTTGGTATAGTACAGAATGAAGAGTACCCTAGGGATGCAGGGGGAGAAGAAAAAGGTCATGGAATGTTACTGTTGGGTTAGCCAAAGAATAACAAACAAAATGGCTGCTCCATGTTACAAAATACACTGAGGCTCACTCTAGGGTTCAGTGATGCAGTAAAGCACTTCCTCTGGGTTCCCCTCTCAGACATATAGCATGTTAAGTAGATTTAACCATGAAAATTCTGGAGTTCTTCCTTCAGCACTGAAGATGAATATTGTCTTCCAGACAAACATGTTACTCTCCTCTTTGCAGCTGTAATTTTCCCTCTCTCTTCATGAAAAACCTTCAAACATTTTCTGAGACTTATTTCTAATGAA
Organism: Fulmarus glacialis; assembly: GCF_000690835.1. Lineage (NCBI taxonomy): Eukaryota > Metazoa > Chordata > Aves > Procellariiformes > Procellariidae > Fulmarus > Fulmarus glacialis. Next base: position 7,901 of record NW_009191143.1, on the reverse strand, counting down.
TGATACTTAAGTGCACCCACCAGTTTTGCCTGCTTCTTTCTGTTTGGCTTGCTCACACGCAGTGCCTATTTCTGTGAATTCTTACAAAACCTGTAAATGTTGAAGCCATCCATCGCTCAATGTTATGGCCACCAAGTACCAGAAAACATAAAACAAGCATGGACTTACGCAGTTCTTCACGGTGCCTCTCTGTCTGTGCAAAAAACTGGCGAAGCTCCTCTGTGATCTCCATGTTACTCAAGTCATATTCTATCTCCCCTTCAGACTCAGAGTCCTCCTCCATTTCGGAGTCCCTGTCAGCATCCTCCTTCCCTTGGTGGGCATCTGTGTACTGCTGAGCTCCCCCATGGTACGGAGATCTGCCGTGTAGGCTATAGCTAGAAGAATAGTTTTGGGTATGTGGGAGATCATTCCCATCCCAATCTGAGTAGCGGCTACTTGGAGAAGCTGCAGAAGGATGCCACGGTAGGTGATAGAAGGACTCCATGGCTTTCCTGTAGGCTTTCTGGTGTCTACGCATCCAGCGCATGGCTAAGTCATAGTGCCTCCAGTATCTTGCATACACTTGCTGAGAATACCATGGCTCGGTGTCTTCCTGTGGCCAAAACATGGGGGAGAAGGAAAGAACACCAAAAAAAGAAAAGAAAAAAAAAAAGAGAAAACAAACGGTAATTGAGGGGAGAAACACTGTAAATGCAAGCGCAAAGTTTGCTTTTTCATCATTAGTCATCCTTTTCCTATGATAAAACACATAGATCTGAAAGAAGACAAGTATTAACACAGTGCAACTGCACTACACTTCATTACTCTTACAAGAGATTTTTTTTTGCATCAACACAACTACCAGTGAAGAATAAGCAATAGAGAAGTTGTAGTGTCCAGAAGGCATTTTCCAAGTGTTCGTGCTACTACAGTGAGAATCAGTTCTTTTTAGGGGATACACTGTGTGGATATATTCCACAATTCCTTAGCCGCTCATGTGAGTTGTAAGAACTGAATCATTCCAAGGTGTACGTATTACCACCTACACCTGATTTCCAAATCCGCAGACAGAAAACACAGGAGATTAAAATTCCTCCATATTAAACAAAGGCATTCATTTTATCCAGTAACATATTTCCTCCATCTGCCTGCCAAAATAAGTTTCTGAGAAAAGGTCAAATGGCAATTCAGCCAAGTTCATATATCCATCATGGCCTCGATCAAAAACAAGGCTGTATTTAGCCAAGTGCAAGCTGCCAGTAAATCTCCCTTTTGTACTCATCAGCAACCAACATATGAAAAGGGGTAATAAAGTACCACTGATAAAGTACACAGAAAAATAGTACTATAGAACGAAACATATTGTAACACACCTTCTCCTGTCTTCCAGCTAATCTTAGTTTTCCTGAAAAAAAGAAAGTTTCATGCTGTTCAGATTTCATCAACTACAAAGCCCCATAGTCCCTCTAGCCTTAAGCCCTCCTTCCTACAGGCTGTTTCATCTCCCTCCTCATCCTACTCTCAAAAACAGGAGATAACAGAGGATCTTAAAAGAAGGCCATAAAGTAAACTAGAGCCTAGAACAAGTAAAATAAATAGCAAATGTTTTTTTCTTTCCCCCCACATCTTAAATTTCCATAGAAAATCTTTTATCTAGGCCAAAACAGAATGCCTGTACTTTAAATTGGAAGAATTTTAATTAAGCCATGTTTTGGCAAACACTCAAAACTATGGCAAGATTAGCTGAGGTTTTCAGAGATGAATGTGACATTTACAGTCCTTTATTAGTTTTTTTTTATTCCAAAAGGGCATACAAGACAAAAATCTTTCTTTAAGCATGTTTTCTTCATCTGCACTGGCACCACTCCATAGCCTTAAAAGAATGATTCTCTGGAAAAAAAACCCCTAAGAAATACTTTCCATTTAATGCTAACAATATCAAGAGAGGTTAATTTCATTTACTTACATTTGTTCTCACTTTCTGGTTCTCGGGCAATAATGCAAATGCTAGAGAGTTTGGAATAATAATTGTAACTCTCATGTTTCCCTTCTTTCTGCAAAATTGAGCCCATTATCCTATAGGAGATCTACAAATGCTATCTCTTTTTAAGATCGTTGGTAAGTGCTCTCAGAAACAAAATACCTCTGGCTAATAGAGTCCATATAGAAAACCCACTACAAACAAACTTGCCTTCCTTAAGAATTCATGATCAAAAATGGCACCCTATTTGTGAAGGGCTGTGGGGCCAGCTACGTGATTTAAAAGTCCAGACAAATGATCTTTCCTGAAAAGTAACAATTCATGGAGGCGAAACTTCATTCTGATTCTCCTCTTGGTCTAACATTGTGCTGCTACAAGACCATGCATTTCAGAAGCTTTTCTTGCACCCACTCATCTTAGGAATAAATCATCTGCCTTCCATATGGAATTTCTTCATTCTTAATCATCCAACCACCTAAAAGCTAGGATGAACAATGTTTTATTTACTGTTCTTGCTTAAGAATGTCACATTGACTCCTCATCCTTCAGCAGGCAGATGAGAATGTCAAATCTGATACATTCACAGGTTACTTTTGGAACATTTTGTCTATTTTTTCCACTACTTAAAAATCCAGTTTTGAAACATCATGAAGCTTGACAAAAGCAGGTATCTCCTACATTCTAAGTATTTCCAAAGAAGACAACATATTATTTTAAAGCTCAAAAATTATCTCCAGTTCTTCTAAAATGTTTCTAAAAAGGGCCTTGATGACTTTATTGAAAGCTCTGGAATCCAGCTGGCTGATTTGTCTAGCTGACTAGCTCCAGTTGTTAATTTAAGGGAAAGGAAGACAAAAAGCCAGTTCATGCAGACAGAACTGTGATGCTGATGCCTGTCCAACTACTTTTTTGTGGCTTTTTTGTTGAAAGTGACCCTTGAAAAACCCTTTTACATTTGCATTTTAAAAATACATCTGTTAAAAAAGAAATTACAGAAATGTTTTACATTGGGGTGGAAAAGGGAAAAGAACACTTTAAAGTCTAACTTAGTTCTATGTCTGTGCTTTTTCAGCTGCAGAATAAATGGAAATAAGAGATTTCCTCAAGGAAACAAAAGCTATAAATCTAAGGCAAATGATCAGAGTCCTCTGTTATTTTCCTGTTATGTCTCTGGAGTCTTCCCAGGAGTAGACAAATCACTCACTGTTACAATCCGAATTCTATTTTCAAAGCAATTCAGCTACTTTTACATCTAATTTTTACATATCTGCACTGACAGTTCAATAAAAGTGTTTATGTGCATTTTGTATATAAAATATGACCAAGTTATCACATAGAAACCCATAAAGACCGCTTACCATCTCTTGTGGAGTTTGTTCTGGTGATCAAGGTGAACTAGAAAACAAAACAGTAGCTTTTTAATTCATAAAAATATATGTATTAAGATGGTCACAAGCACTGAATGTATTTTTGTTAAACTTGAGTACTATGGCCTACAGCTATTAAATATTGCTTCTCTGTTGTGTCTAGTTGGAGTCTCTTATTTATAGTTTTTGATTAGCATCAGTAAAAATCCCATTCCTTAAAATTCCCCACTACAATAAGAAGGTAAAAAGGGAGCCTTCTACACAATTCAGCCTAAAATGCTGGGACTGAACACTTTTTTTTCCCATTACCCTTTTCTTTTCTGTTTTCTCCCACGCCCTCTGCTTCTACAACCCTTAGTTTCCAACTTAATGCCAAACAAAAATCATAAACTTAAATGAAACACACTGTTCTCGCTTTTTAGTGGTGTCTGCACAGGGACATCTATAAAAGAAGCAATTACCATAAAATGATTCAACCCATCTTGACTCCTTTCAAGTAGTAAGGTTTCTGTTTAAACCTATGGTGCACTTATAACTGCATACAATCCTTTCTTCCACTTCCTCTTTTTTTCAGACATCTGATCCTGTCTCCCATAAAGAAAACACAAGGTAATCCAGGTTGCAATCACATTTTTTAAATGTTAGGAAAAGGCAAAAGGAAGAGGGGCAACTAGGGGCAGGGGGAGGGGAGGGAAGAGAGGGAGAAGAAGATACCTACAACCACCAGGCAGGATTTATAATTACCATCATTTTCAGTGTGATTTACCAGCATGAATCACTGCGAAATATTTTGAATGCCCCCCCCCGCCCCGACCATTATTTTATTACATTAAGACATTAGCTGCTTCATCCACATATTTCTCCTGATGCTCTCAGCCTCAACTTTAATTTTATGTTAGGTGAGTGCCAGTGAAAGGTAACAGAAACTCAGTACACCAAACTACCATTGCTACCCCTAAGACATGGTCAAATGCTATTCCCAGCCACACTGGAATATAGCCAAGACAGCACTTACAACTGCTGTAGATTTATACCAGCATAAAACTAGGATTTTTCAAAATGCATATGAATACAGTACATACACCAGTTGTGTTCTGCCTCATATTTAACAATACTAATTAAACAGCAACTTTTTGCCTCTTAAGACAAGCCATATTGTGTGAAAAGAGAATGGGGATGGGCCATGTTCAAAGAAAATGCAAATTATGCAGCTAATTATTGTCCTTTGCAAAGCCCACACCAAGCTCAAACACATAAACCCTTGGTCACACCACCCATCTACAAGAAGCCCTACATACATGAGCAGTCCCACTGCAATCAATGGGACGACTCATAGAATCATAGAATCATAAAGGTTGGAAAAGACCTCTAAGATCATCAAGTCCAACCGTTAACCCAACACCACCATGCCCACTAAACCATGTCCCTAAGCGCTTCATCTACACGTCTTTTAAATACTTCCAGGGATGGTGACTCCACCACCTCCCTGGGCAGCCTGTTCCAAGGCCTGACCACTCTTTCAGCAAAGAAGTTTTTCCTGATGTCCAGTCTAAACCTCCCTTGGCGCAACTTGAGGCCATTTCCTCTCGTCCTATCGCTTGACTCATGTGAGCAAAGGATTGCAGGATCAGGCATCAGGCAACCAAAGTGTGTGAGTTCGTTGTTTTCTCTCCTGTCTGCTTGGAGGAAGAAAAAAACCCATTGCTGAGGTCACTATAAAATACTGTGGTGACTTGTAACACTCAAAATGCATATGTACATAAAAGACTCCTGGACTATCCCTCTTTGCTCATTTCAAGCATCTCATTTCCCATGCTAGCCCTCTTCAACACTTTCATCTCCCCTCTCATGACATACACATGTACTTTTTGTCCCTTTCCCATATACATCTGGATACTGTCAAGGTTGTCATAATATCTTTTTCTCATACTTAAAAACCTAAGTCCACGGTAGCTGATTCTTCCATTTTCTACTTCAGAAAAAGTATGTGTATTTCATTTTCATGTTCACTCTAATTCCTACATGAGAAAAGATTCTTTGAACTAGCTTCAGCATAAATAGAAATCGGGTTCGGAGCTTAAAGTAGATACAGTAAATACTTTTAAAGCAGTAAGTGGTGAAGTCTGAGACTTTATTATTAATACGCAACATGCACATATGGTCTCTGAAGGGGAAGGAGGGGAAAAACCCTGGCAAAACTATACAACTATATTAATTTACCAAATATGACAAACCTGTTTCGCCAAACAGAAACTTTAATTATTTTCATAAATTATTTATGAAACATTAGACTACAAATATAAAGCAGAGCATAACAATGTTGCAAGCCATGACACTAAATTAAAGAATGAGTTTATTTTCAGCTGAATTACTCTTCCAAAACAAACTACATAAAATACGAAACATGACAAGAAGCAGAAAATAAATGTGATAACTCTACTTCTATAATTTATACTTTAAAAAATAAAATATGGAAGCAACTGAACATACGAAACTCACCAGCAAATGTAGAATTTAAAATGAGGAAGAGATTTGTTTGCCTATGCTGACCATTAATGATGGAAAAGTTATTTTTTGATAAATGTTATTACTTCCTTTTCTCAGTTTTAAAATATTTCCCCACCGATAATTAAATATGTATGTGCTCCCTTTCATCAAAACATGCCTGTCTCCTTACTAACTTGAAGCAAGTAACCATTAGTGCAAATAAATAAATCTGATCACAGCAATGACAGAATTTAATTCCACTGGAGTCAGAAGAAGTTGAGAAAATGTCACACTGTGAGACACAATCATGAAATCCTGTTTTTTATAACCTGGTAATGCGATTCGTACCCTGGGAGCACAGCCCTCTAGTGGTGTGTGGGATATAGTGCTGCCACATGGCTGCCATAATGGCGGTGACAGGTACAGCTCAGAAAGACCTACCAATGCGGGATCAAGGAGAGTTTGACTTTATTCAGAACACCGATGAGCACAAGATCAATTAACCTGTTGCATGGTATTAAGGTAAAAATACACGATGTCATTAAAGGAAGGTGAAATTTCAACAAATTCAGCAGATCTCAACAAAAAACATTTTTATAAAGCTTTCCTGAAAAAGCAAACTATGTTTAAATCAGAAATGCCCAAAACAACAGACAGCTGACCACATTCTTTGCCCGCTGCTCCTTAGCCTGTGAGAAGTGCCTTCTTCAGTCAGGCCAGAGATGTCCCTAACTCAGCATCCAGTTTCTGGCAATGGGTAGTCAGAGATGCTCAGTAAAATATAACACTTGAGTATGCACACAGGAATTACTTTTCTAGGTACATTTCTCCTGATTTCAGCAAGTCACAGTTCAGATACTTTTTTCAGCTCCAAATTGGTTTTGGCATTTAAAGCCAGAATGTGTCATTTCTCTGAACCCATGAATACTAAGTGTTTCCACGACAACCCATGGCAGTTAAGTTTCACAATTTAAGGTGTTAAACATCAATTTGCGCTGTGTATTTTGAACTCATCCTACTACATACTCTTTAAAAATATCTGAAGAGTTCAGTAAGAAAAGTATGCCGTGTAACAACATCAAATCCCACAAACATCTGCTTCATTTTATACTTCTGATGCTTACTCTTGGTGCAGAATTACCACCAGAAGAGGGAAATGTCTGAAAAGTGCTTTGACACTCTGTGCTTCAGATTAATACTGTGCATTGCTGGTGTATGACGTTAACTTTAATACCGAAGTGCCCTAGTTACAGTCATGCAGAAATTTAAGCCTGTGATTGCTGAGACAGATGGCAGTACAAGTATTTCCCTTAAAAAGAAGAAAGGTTAAAAATGCCCCACACTACACACTGCATTCTTGTTTGTGAATGGCTGTAAACACAAGACCTGTCCGGCACTTAGGATACAGCTATGGCTGGTCGTCATTCCAATAGAAGAGTCAGTTGAGCTATGGACACCTACCTATCACTATGATGTCTTCGCCCCAATGTCCTTACATCAATAGTAGTAATTTCTGCGAATGGAAAGGAAACAAATTACACATAAGACAAAACTATGTTCATTGCAGGGACAATCCACATTTAACCACTAGACCTGCAAACAAAGCATGCAGATCAAACTTAGCGTATGTATTATGGCTCTTTTGACCTGAGCAGAGCCTGAGACAGTGTAATCCTCTGCTGCTCCCAAAAAGAGAGTCTTTCTTCTCCGAGATCCAGGACACAAACCCAAAAGCTATTTGGGCCAAAAATCGGAGGTCAAAAGTGAAGTGTTAAATGTACAATTATGAGTAGCCCCAGTTAGCTTATGTTTCATATATGACTTGTCAGTTTAGTCATAAACGAGGAAGAGAATGAAACTTTTAGACTATTGCTTTTAAAGGCAAGATTCACTTCCTGGTCTCTCAAATGCCGTGCCCCAGACTCTGGTCAGTGACTTTAAAGATCGCAAAACCAATGAGCAGCTCTCGTCTCTGCCAAATAGGGCAGACAACTAAACCTAAGGGCTGGCAGAGAAAGAAGCCCTTATGCCCAGGCTCACCCCGGCCCCAGCCCCCAGCACACGGAGGACCCCTCCCGCCTGAG
>NW_009191142.1:0-1646 GCF_000690835.1 Fulmarus glacialis | reverse complement strand
GTCAAAGGCCTTACAGAAGTCCAGATAGGCGACATCCGTAGCCTTTCCCAAGTCCACTGATGTAGTCACTCCATCATAGAAGGCCCCTAGGTTGGCCACTAGACTTGCCCTTGGTGAAGCCATGCTGGCTGTCTCAAATCACCTCCCTGTCCCATGAAGTTTCAGTAATGGCAACTAGGTCGTACCCTTCTAGCAGCACGGTGGCTTCCAACTCCTGCTTTTTGTTGCCCATGCTGCGTGCACTGGTGTAGAGGCACTTCAGCTGGGCTGTCAGCTATGTCACCTTCTTAGAGGAACACACCTTAATTCCTTTAAGGTATTTCACCAGTGTTTCCCTGTTGGCTCCTATTACCTCAGCAGCCCCTGGCTCATCTCCATAAGACTTCAGGTGTGCTCCAGTGTACTCAGCAAGTCTCAGAGCAACAGGCTGAGGGCCCTCACTAGCACCCTGTCCCTCTAACCTTGGCATGTCGTCCCAGGGCTTGCCTGTCACGGGTGAGCCTGATATTATCCCCTCTCCCCTTTCAAGTCTAGTTTAAAGCTCTGTCAATCAGCCCTCTTCCCCCTTTGAGAAAGATGAATCCCATCCGACACCAGCAGGCCGGTGCCGTGTAGACCATGTCATTATTGAAAACCCCAAAATTGTAGCAGTGACACCAGCCACGAGCCATGTATTAACAGACTGTCCATGTCTGTTTCTTCCAATGTCACTGGCCACAGCTGGAAGGATAGAGGAAAAAATTACCTGTGTACCAGATCCCCTTACCCACTGTCCCAAGGCCCTGAAGTCTCTTTGGATTGCCCTTGGACTACGTGTTGCGACTTCATCACCACCCACACAGAAGAGCAGTAATGGGTAATAGTCCAAGGGCCGTACCAGGCTAGGAAGCTTCCTAGTGATGTCCTAGTGATGAGGCAGCAGACTTCCCTAAGAGGAGGGTCTGTCCAGCATATTGGACGCTCTGTTCCACTCAGAAGGGAGTCGCCTACAACTATAACCCGTCTTTTCTTCCTCATGGAGTGGTCATGATACAGGGGCTAGGCCTTTCTGAGCTTGGGAACACCTCTGGTGTAGATGGACCATCATCTACATCATCCATTGACTGACCTTCCACATCCTCATACCTGTTGTAAAGAGGCACCTGGGAAGGCAAAGCAGGCAAGGAGGGGGTTCACCTGCCACCCCGAGTGTGGACTTGCCTCCCTTCACTCCTTTTCTTTAAGCTACTGCCTTCTGCCTGGTGTGTGTGGGGGAACATACAGGATCCCTTTGATCTTGGGTTTTTTCTGGTGGCTGTTCCTGTTTCTGTCTCAGGGAGGTCAGAGCATGGTTCTACCAGTCTGTCTCTTTCTCAGACTCCCTGATGCTCCTTAACCTTTCTACTTCCTCTTGTAGCTCTGCCAACCCTTTCTACTTCCTCTGGTAGCTCTGCCACCAGGCTGAGCAGGTGGTCCACTTGGTCACACCTCAGACAGCTGTTCTCACTATTGCCATCCATTACCAGTGAAAGGCTCTGGCACTCCCTGCAGCCTGAGACCTTGATGGCTGCACATTTTCGTGGGAGCTGTCTGGGTTGCCACATCAGTTCTGGTGAGTGCAGAAAACATGGTTTTCTCCCGGGTGGATACCATAGCTAAGCTCCTTC
>NW_009191141.1:0-4332 GCF_000690835.1 Fulmarus glacialis | reverse complement strand
AAATATATATATTATATATGTTATATATGTAGAAATAAATGAGGCTGTGGTAGTGGGTGCTAGTTCCAAAGGGTGAGGATGTTAGCCTGGTCTGTGTCCTATCATTATGTACTGTGAACTCACCCAACATCAAAGGACCATGAAAGGAATGCGGTGAATGCCGCTTCACCATAATTGTCTGGAAAATTAAAGTTCAGTTGTGCCAGCCATTGTGTGTTAAATATCCTTAGGCAGGAAGGTCGATCCTGGAACAAGTAGGTGTGTCTAGCAGCCAGGCAAGGCAGCATTTCTAAACAACTGGCACTTGCCAGCTGGTTCCCTCCCGTCCCGCTCGGACACTGGGTTTCATACCCCTATTGGCAAAGGGTCACCCTGGGGCTCGGATCACAAAGACGGAGCCTAAGGAACTTACTCATTCTCCATCCAGCCTTACCCGGGTCAAAAAATCAGTTGGAGTTTCCTTGAGTAAGAAATGAGTAAACAGCGGCTGAAGCCAGGGAGAGTTTAGCCAAGGGAAGGCTTAGGGAGAACTTGAGGATTTGTCCAGCAAAGGGCCTGACCGGGGTTTTGCTGGGGTGAATTCGGGGTTAGGGACAGGGGCTGAGTGAACGGCAACGCCTTGTATTTGTCAGCTCAGTGCGTTTGGCCCTGCGTGTTATATCCCAGAGGCCTAAAAGGGTGAGTAACTCTGCATAGGCGCAGAGCCTTGGTAAAAAAACCCTTTTCCTTCCCCCAGCACCAGCCAGCGCTTTCCACAACCGGTGTCCTTGCACAACGAACCCCGGGTTTAATGGGTGCGTAGTGCCGGGACGGCTCGTCCGCCTCCTGCACAAAGCAACTCAGGACGGTTTTCTATTCTTGAACCTATTTTTCCAGCCCTGGTTTAAATGATTCAAACAACAGTGCATCCACTGCTTCCTCTGTGGCGAGCCTTTTTCTTCTCACCGCAGATCTCAAATGCTAGCCCTTCTTTCCTGACCTGAAATGACCTCTGCCGGAGCAATGCTAATTCCAAACTCGTTTTTGCCACTGCAGAAACATAATTGCATCCCCAAACTCGCGTGGTCTCTCTGCAGCCGGCAGCATTTGCAGTCACACGCCGCTTTGCCAGCGCTGCATCCACACCTATGAATGATGGGGAGAGAGCAGTGTCTGGTCGGGGTCTGAAGAGGAGACTTGTAGCAAGGGCCAGAGGCAGAAGCTCACGCTCGCGCTGGCGGAGGCAGAGCCGCTCCTTCCAAGTCTGCAGGCATCGGTGGCCCAGCGCTCTGCTGCGCTTTTAAAAATCTGCGCAACAGGCGCCCGAGATGCCGTGGCATTTTTTGCAAGAGGAACATTACTGCGCTGCCCTGGCTGGGCTTCAGCTCCTCCGTCTACTCCCGCTTGCTTTTGCAGTTTCGTTTGGAGATGTTCCTTACCTCCCCTGGGATGTTTAAAACTAGTCTGGACAAAGTACAGGACAGAGGAACAAGCACGTAGGGGTAGAGGGATGGAGTAAATTACTTAATGAGTTTTTTCCCAGCCCTAACGCCTGTGATCGTATGACTTCACCTCCTAAACAAGCTGTTGCTTAACACCGCTGGCACAGAAGGGCTGCTGCGTTCCACCCCAGAGATGACCGCGTTTCAATGGGAGGTGAGCAGGCCCCCCCTCTATTTATGGCCTGCAAAATGATTTATGATCTATTGGAATGAAAAGTGCAATATGAATGTCAGGTATTATAAACTGTTATTACGCTTCTGCTTCTGAAAATGCTCCCCTTTGAGTTTTTGAACTGTTTAATGGCAAGATAATATCCACAGCAACAACCCAAATTACAGGCTCCTTTAGGCAACTCATTAATATTGTTTTATAAATGAACATAATATTCCTGGGCAAAAGTTGAAAGTGCTTAAACCCTCTTCTTTTATTTTTTAATGGCAAAATACCCAGAAACAATTTTCAACATCCAATAATTATGATTATTAATAACTCACATTTATGTAGTACCTTTGATCATAAAGCATATTACAAACAATTGTGTATATATGCAAGTACACACACACGTGCAGAACCAGTATCCCAGCATAGCACCAGGCTATCAATCCTCTTATCACACACAGCAGCAGAGATCCCAGAAAATGTTGTATAATGCTGCGATATTTGCCCACATCAGCTTACATCGTTAACACTGGGATAATCACCTTGTCCACTCCTAAAAATCATCCCTATGCAATAGCTTTGAAAGTCTATCGTACGCAACCAAAATTGCAGCAGGAGCGTTTTGGGGTTTGTTGTTTTGATTTGGGGTTTCTTTTTTCTAGGCTGCAATATGATTAGCAAAGCTGGAACCGAGCCAGGCATAACACACCTACTCTTGCAAAATCGCCATGGGACTTTGAAGGATTACAGAAGTGGCCAGACGCTTGGTTTTTCCATCTTATCCAGGGATGCTGCTTGCTTCAGTATCACCCGAGAAGGGCCAGTGTCGCTGCTTCAGGAGAAGCAATCCATGGGCAAAATGGGCAGAGAAAGGATGTGAGACTGTCACGCAGGACATAGCCTGAAGCCAACGCAATTAAACTGTACAGTTTAGACGAGGCGATGCTTCTTTATTGGGTTTTTCTTAGCCACACGGGTCTCAACATCCCTTGACAACTCTGCGTGGGGTAAGAGGGACTTTGGAACAGGAGGCAAAACTGCCACTTCCAGCCCTGTCTATGAGCAACAGCAGGATTGGGATGGTGAAGTTTCTGGAATGGGTTTTGCCATCAAGTCCCTGGTGGTTGCTGCTTATTTACCTCCTCGTGGCAGAGCTTCACTGGAGAAAGCATTGGAGGTCCTGATCCACACATGCATTAGTATTTCTGGCAGTTGTCCAGCACCTAAACCCGCTGCTCATCTGGCTGTTGATACCCTTGCGAGTCCCCAGTCCAGCCAAGATTTAAATTCATGCCTACTTTGACCTCTAAGCAGAGGCAGTATCTGACTCACAGGGGCCAACAAGCAGAGATTAAGGCAGGAGCCCTGGACCTCCTCCCACCCACACCCTGGATGAGTTACACTGATAGTTATCTCAGCCTTGTGGGGCTCCTTTGGCCTCAGAAAATTACTCCTGTGGCTCACCTCTAAAAGAAGCTCAATGATAGCCCTCCCCAAGACAAACTGGAACAGCGGGTCTGAAGGAAACAGGGAGTGAGGATGCTCGTAGGACGCTGCCCTCAGGCAGGAGGGATGGACAGTGTGAGAGGAGGAGGCAAAAAAGTGGGGAGGCAGATGCTGAACAGGAGAGGGGTGAACCGAGCAGGAGACAGCGATGTCTGCCCACACCCATGGCAATGACATGCCAACACGCCGTGAAGAGGTGCATGCAGGAGCACAGCTTGCAAGTGAAGCAACCTGTCCCCTGAAGTCCACCCTGGTAGAACCTCAAAGTGTGCTGGGAGATTTCCAGGAGGATGAGGACCAATTGAAGAAAATCCTGAAGAGCGTTAGCCCAGCAGACATGGACAACATGGGAAGAGTGAAGGAAACAGGGATGGTTTGTCTAGGAAAGGCAATGGGTGAGAGATGAGAATCTGCTCGAGTGAGGAAGAGGATAATCTAATCACTGTGCCCTCGGTGGTTAGGACGAGGAGTCCTGAATTTAAATTTCAGCAAGAGAGATTGATGTGAGACACTAGGGAAAACACAGATAAGGAAAGAGAAGTACCGGAATAGATTGTCGGGAAGGGGGTAAAATAGCCATCACTGGAGGTTTTCAGGAACAATTTAGACAATATCTGTCAGGAATGACGTAGGTAAAGCTCATCCTGCCCCGGGGCAAGGCGGTGGACTGCATGACCTCTGGACTTCCCTCCCATTCCTGGTTTCTATGGTTTGGTGACTTCTTGGTGCTGTTTATGCCCTTCATCTCAGCAAGATCCTGGCCTGCGCTGGACCATAGACCCAAGCAAGGGACAACTCACTGGGGCAGAGGGACAGCAAGACGTGGAAACGCAGCAGACCCATGAGCCCACAAGGTTTTTATTCCTGAGGGTGGTCTTCATATGGGAACGTGCCATGGTTCAGGGCATTCCCATAGGAATGGAAGTCTCCCTGGTGTGGTGGATCACAGTGCAACGGAACATCAAGACCTTCAAAACCAAATGACCCCCAGCAAGATGTCCCATGTGCCCTCACTCTCCCCCACTACCTCTGACCCATTTTACATAGAAGTGACACCAGCCACAGCCCAAACTTGGAGGAAGACATTGTCCCTGCTCAGGAAAGATACTGCGGAAACCTGGACTGTTGGGGTTTTTGTATTCCATGTTATTTACAGGGATACCTTTTTTTTCCCTAAATTCATTA
>NW_009191140.1:19766-27865 GCF_000690835.1 Fulmarus glacialis | reverse complement strand
ATGACTCTATGATTCTATGATTCTATGATATAAGCCCTATGCCTCAGTACTTTTCTCATTCTTTGCAGTGTGAACCAAACAAATGCATACTGCTATTTATCCTTTTCAAAGCAAAAACATGCATGAACTGCTGCAGTTTAGGATTCCAAAGGGGAAAAAAAGATAATATTTTTTTATAATATTTTTTCACCTTGTATGTAGAACTTCTGTTGTTACTCAGGGCTCAGAAACAGAGAAAAGCTTGTGTTGGGAAGAGACCTCTGGAATTAGTGGTCCAAACTTCAGTAAGAAATCAGGGCCATAGATTAGGTTATTCAGGACTCTGTCAAGCTGAGTCTTGAAGATTTTCAGTGGCGGAGATTTCACCAACGTTCTTGGCAACCTATTCCACTGTTTAATTGACCATAGGGTGCATTTTTTTTCATATAGCCAGACAGCATTTCCCCTGAGCAACTTGTGCTGTTGCCTCTTGTTCTGTCACTGTGCATCCTTGTGAAAAGAGTATCCCCTCCTTCTCTGTGCCTATGTTTTAGGTATTTTATGAAGTGTGTGGTGAGATACCCCCTAAGCCTGGTCTTTCCCAGGCTGGACAAACACAATTCATTCAGCCTTTCTTCGTATGTCAAATTCTCCAGCTCTCTAATCACCTTGGTGGCACTTTAATGGATTCACTTTGCTTTTCAGGCCTGTAAAGGGCCATATGTTGCCATGACATTTGCAAGTATGGTTTCTGGTTTTTGGTTTTGTTTTCCCTTCAATGCACTATGTGTCTTGAGTGTAATTTGGGAAAGGTAAAAAAAGCACACTCTGAAATCCACTGCTCACCTTTAACATGACCTCTGTCACACTTTGAACATAGATCTGGGTATTTTTCTGAGACCAATCATTTTATTAATCTATTTTATTAACTAGTTAATATCATTATTCAGCTTTCAGATGATTTTCACTCGTATATGTTCTTTAAGATTGCAATACAGCATAAGGTTGTGGGATTTGGGCTTAATTTTTTGGTTTTGTTTTTCCCCTTATGCTTATAATCACACATGTGTAAAGTATGGCCAGATATTTTTAAAGTTTGATATACAAATGTATATGGTAAATGATTAGTAGGATGCAACTGAGAAATTAAACAGTTAACAGCTAAGATGTGGGAGAGTTCTCAGAGGAGAAAAAAAATCCCCCCCATTTTAAATCCTGAGTATATGTGCAGAAACTGAAGAGGAATTCTTTCCTCCTAAAAAATGGACATGTTACCAACCTGCTTTCTACTTCAAGAACCAGATACAGGTGCATCTACATTAGCATTTGAATTTGGATCAGGAGTGTGCTTTTGAAGCAAATCTCTCGATCATCTCCGGTTGCTGCACTTCAGTTCATGCTGTGGAGCAATCTTGGGGCAAATAAACGGGATTCCTTTCAGATGAAACTCAACCATAAGGTGTGCCTGAAGATTGCACCTCACAGACCCTGACTACTATGGGCATTCAGTCTCTTGGGATTAGAGTAGATCTAATCAAGTATTCTCTCCCCTCCACAATAGATGTATTGTAGATACTGGGCCCTAAGCACCAAGTTTTTACAGAAACAAATTTCTGTAAATTTGTTGTTACAGAATTTAACTACTTACTGATGTTGGACATGACTTGTCATGGCTCACCACAGGGAGCTGTGCACGTGTGTGGGAGGAAGGGAAGCTGGTAGGAAAACCACTGTACAAAGCCTGGCAAACCCAGGCACATGAGGGAAATTGTCTGGAGTTCGTTAAAAAAAAAAAAAAAGGAGGGGGAGCATGCGTCCTAAATATATTTGTGTTCAGAATATTGCCTGTTCATTCATTCTAAGACTCATTATTTAAGTGGATTATATATAACAATTAACATCCTTTTTAAAAAAGAATCTTGATACTTGTATTGAGAAGGGAATTGTTAAATTACATGCTTGATATAAAGACTTGTGATTGTTTGAAATAATCATGTTTATAGCAACACAAACCTTTTAATGAGTCATGATGAACTGGGACATCTGCTTCAATGGAGGAAAATAAAGTGAAACACTTTTCCTCCAAATAGAATACATGATCTGTTGTTTCAGTGGGACAACCATCATGTACAAGCCACTGTATTGGGATGTTTTTCTGCCTTAATTGCCCTGTCAGTTACAATTAGAGGTGTTAATGTAACTGTGAAATGCTACAAATTACTTGTGGCTTTTGCTCCTTGTGCATTCTCAGCCTGTCTTGCACAAAAAGATATCAGAATGACTGAGATCTCTTGCTGAGTCTGTTATTAAGGTTTGCTTGTTATACTCCCTGGGTACAGTTATTCACTCAGTGTGGATTCAGTATTATGGGTGTAAAGATGCCTGCAGCAGAATGGTTTGATCCTTTAAAGTAAGGGGAAAAATCTTCATGTATTAGGCATTTTTCCTGAAATAGCTGCAGCTATAATAGGGATTCATATAGTTGTACTGGTTAAAAAATTACTGTTTTTACCAAAGGTGTTATTAGTATGAAAACCTATGATTTTCATAATCGTATGTGTGCTTACTGATCTATGGGTATTTGCCATTGTTTTTTCTGTTGTAATGAAGGAGTTGACATTTTTCGAAATCCTACCGCTGTTGTCATCTAGAACAAAGGGATCGTCTTAGCGGAACGACAGAGAAATTTTTGACTGTTGGAGGAAACATGAACTTGAAAGTGGGGCACTGAGCATAGTGATTCGCTAGTCCCTTTCATTTCAGTAAGCAGTATCAAAAGGTTACCTGGTCCAACACTAATAAATAAAGCAAAGGAGACAAATCAAATGCATGAATGAACGCTATGATACTGTACTCTGTGATAGATTGAGAAAAAGATTAAATGCAGGAGATTCATAGAAGGGTGGCCAAATTCTCCTGGCTGCGTGGTAGGTTAGATTTGATTTTCTTTCGCTGCTGAAAAGCTACTAAGTGCAGTCGTTCAATGGACTAATAAACTTACTTCATCTTGTTTTGAAAGAGCTGCTCTGCATTTCTGCAGTCTTAGAGGTTGCATTGCTTTTTGAAAGGGCAAATGTCTCTGACAGCAGATTAAACTCCCTAGTCTGGTTCAGAGCTGGAAAAAACCTCACACTGTGGGATGGTTTTATCCTGTTGCCCGAAATCTTGGAACACCAAGTAAATTGTACACAGTGAGGGGCACTTCAGTGTAATCACCAAGTGATGGATGACTAGGTGAAGTGACAGATCACCTGTTTATTCAGTTTTGATCTATATATACTGCTTAGTGAAGCAATTTAAGATATCAGTCATCGTTATTGGTTGTTTCTTTGGATTAACAACTGATTACTGAAACCCATCATTTATAAGGCAACATTTTAAATGGGATTAATCGAGATTTTTAATAGTTTCTCCTTAATATCTTTTTATTCTTTTACCTGTGCAGTACAAGTATCCTGCTAAAATAAATGTAAATTTAATGACTGTAAAGCCTGAGTGTTAAGATCTTTTCTTTCAGCCTATGCTTGCAAGGGGAGAGGTCAGGATTTGAAAATATTGTGAAAATAGGAAAAAAGAAATTAATCATTAATCTTCAAAGACATGAATGGTTTTCAAAGAGGCTTTTTGTTTTGTTTTGTTTTGTTTTGTTTTAATTTTGAAGGCAAGCACATGTTTGTATGTTAGGGAAGTTTTTATCTTACGTAATTTTTCTTATCTCAGCCAAACAAATGAGCAATTGCTAAAATGATGTAATTATTAAGAATTGTAAAGACAAAATTGTTTACAACAATTATTTAAGCCATGATAAGTAATGATACTTTTATAAAATTAGTAAACTAGTACTAAGAGTTTATTTTTTGCATAATGACAAGTATACATTATTTTAGAGATGGAGTGGCACTGAGGTATGTACCTATGTTCTTTGTGTGCCTGCTGATACATACGAGGCAGGAAAAAAGAAAATTCTGTAAACTGAAAGCATTAATATGTTCACCAAGTAGACTAAAAAGGTTGTATCACTGGTATGTGACATAGTATATAAATGAAATCTAACATGATACTTACCAACAAAAACCTTATTAGATGAATATGTCATTCCCATGTATGTGTGTTTGAGCGTGTGTATCAACTTAGCATGGTATTAAAGACCAAGTAGCAAATACAGTATGTAGGAATTAAAATTGCTTACCATTGTAACTTTCTATATCATAACAGTTTGATTTTCAGTATTTCTTAGCTATAGAAAGTGTTTTGAGGGCTAGACTGCAATACTAACAGTATCACCGTAAAAATACTTTATGAAATATTTTTCTTGCTGAAGGGAAATGTTTCACAAACTGGCATGTCTGCATGCCTGGCCTATGGAAGAAAAAGAAAGCAGAACCTTTTTCTGTTCTAAAGTATCTTGGGGATGAAGCTTTCATGATTGCTACTATAGGACATTACATCTCTAGCCTAGTCAGAGGAGTGGACTAAGAGTCTAAAAAAGCTACATTTTAATGCTGCCACGAGAGGGTTGTCTGTGTGCTTTGATTCCTGGTCTGCAAACACTGGGAATAGTGGAGAATGGGTTTAACCTGTGCTTCAGGCATCTGACTTTGGGCTTTTTCCTAGGCTAATCTTCTTCGTCTTCCTAAATAGCAAATAGAGCTGGACAGACTCTGCAGGAAGGTGATTGGGAAGCCCTAAGTTAAGCTTCTTCTCTAAGGAACTCTTTTGAAGAAGCACCTACCTCTCTCCTGTGATGACTTGCCCAAGGAAGCCTTGCCCAAATCCTTCCGATTCGTCTTTCTTGCAGGCTTCCTTTCTCTTGACTTTGTCATCTGCTTAAACTCAGATCATGAAAAGGCATTTTGGAAGGTAAATGTAGTCAGAGGAATACTGCTGAAGTCAAAGGAACTGCTTATGTGTGTAACCACACACAAAAAAAGTACTTGGAAAGCTGGGATGTTAGATAATGAAGTCTTTGAGGAAGAAGCTCTCTGTTTGGCAGAGTTATTTGTTAAATAAATAGTAACCAGCAGGCTCTACTTTTGCAATCAATAACTCTAGTAATTCTTTTCATGTTTGTGTTTAGATAAAAATGTATTTATGCTGAAGCTCTTGCTAAGATTGACTGAAACTTTAAAAGCCACATAGTCACTCAAATATTTTACATGTGCTTTTAACCAGAGGATGACAGTTTTACTTTTGTGTAAAGGGTCTTATGATAAACAGAGAAAGAACTATGCTACTGTATTTCATAGATACAGCTGTATTTGTAAAGAATTTTCAACTATATTGCCATATCAATGTGCATATACATAAAGACATTATTCCTGTTTATTTAACACTACTGCTTCAGATATTGGACAGTTATGCTTGACCCATTTCTAACCTCTAGAGCAGGAGGTGATTAACTGCAGCTTTTGCTCCCCTTCTTGCTTGTAGGTATCTAGAAGAAAGCTATAAAAAGGCCTATTCAAGGGAAAGAAAGAAGGTCAGGCACTCCATCAGACTGTAAGAGCTGGGATTACTGTCAAACTGGAAAATCTTTTCTATAAAATAATAATTTTTTCTATTATAGCTTTTTCTATTATTCATATAAAATTAGCATCGGTTCTGTACCATTTTATTTTCTCTTTTGAATCTGTAATGCAATTATTAACCTGCTGACAGAAACAGCAGGTTAAGCTGTTGAAGACCAATGGCACCAATGGAAAATGCAGCATTGGTGTGTTTCTGGACAAGAGCCATGTGTTGAAAACATAACTACTATGGATGTTTTGCTACTGTAAGGACTGGACAAGTTGATCTATCAGAAAAAAAAAAAAATTATTTCCTGGTTTTGGCTGGGATAGAGTTAATTTTCTTTATAGTAGCTGGTATGGGGCTATGGTTTGGATTTGTGCTGGAAACAGTGTTGATAACACAGGGATGTTTTGGTTACTGCTGAGCAGTGCTTACACAGAGCCAAGGCCTTTTCTGCTTCTCACCCCACCCCACCAGCGAGGAGGCTGGGGGTGCACAAGAAGCTGGGAGGGGACACAGCTGGGACAGCTGACCCCAACTGACCAAAGGGATATTCCCTGCCATGTGACGTCATGCTCAGCATATAAAGCTGGGAGAAGAAGAAGGAAGGGGGGGACGTTTGGAGTGATGGCGTTTGTCTTCCCAAGTCACCGTTACGTGTGATGGAGCCCTGCTTTCCTGGAGATGGCTGAACACCTGCCTGCCGATGGGAAGTAGTGAAGGAATTCCTTGTTTTGCTCTGCTTGCGTGCGCGGCTTTTGCTTTCCCTATTAAACTGTCTTTATCTCAACCCACGAGTTTTCTCACTTTTACCCTTCTGATTCTCTCCCTCATTCCACCGGGGGGGAGTGAGCGAGCGGCTGTGTGGTGCTTAGTTGCCGGCTGGGGTTAAACCATGACAAATTATTTATTGTTTTACTTAGTGTATTTCTTATTTCTTATACCAGACATTTACTTCCTTGTCAGTTTATTAGGTGTGCTCATTGGAACCACTGGGTGCTGCAAGCAGAGTGTAAAATAACTAAGAACTAAGTCCTGACGTGACACAATATCAAAGGAAAGTAATCCCCCCCCCAAAAAAAAAAGATAATGAAAGAAAATAGTTTATTGTTAATGCATTTTTTTTCACTCAATAGATGTATTTACTTCTCTGGATTGAAATGAGTAATAAGAAAAAGAGTCATATTCATAAGCCTCTGACCTGAAATTCTCATATTTACTCACAAAATGCATGCAGAAACACATTCTTTGTACTGTGCTCTTGGCATATGCTTCATCCAGGGGAGTGAAACCAGGAGTGAGATTTTCTAGGCCTACCCAGTATTTGGGTTGCTTGTTGATACAGGAGATAGGAAAAAAAATCAAAATCATAGTGAAATAGGAAATTTACTGGGACCTGTACTGCACGCGCATTCATTTCTCAAAGGTATCAGATTTATGTAGATCAGTTAATGACTGTTGGTCGCAGAGCTAATCAAACAGATAATATGGAATGGAAAGGTTTGTAGTCCTAATTATTACGCTCTGAGCCATCCTTTCTTTAATCGTGCCTCGCCTCTCTCTTCAGATTGGAATTTCATAGCTAATATTTTCTTACATTAGTTTTGAAATGCTACATTCTTCACACATAAGGTGGCATTTCCTAATCTTCAGGCTTTATCTGATGTAGATACTTTTTTTCCTGGTATTTTTACATCTTCACATTGTCCACACTTCGGGTATTCCATGAGCCCTAATGGCTCATGGAATGGAGAACAACACTAAAATTTTTAAGTGATCTTGGCATACCGGAGAAAATATCTGAAAAAAAGAGTGAAATTTAATAGTGAAAAGTCCAAGAAACTGTAGGTAGACAGAAATAAGTGCCGTGCACTATTACTGGATGAACTGATTAGGTAGTAGCTCTCCAAGAAATGGTAAAGAAGTTGTGCTGGATCACAGTCAGAATATATTCCAGGAGAGACATGCTGTGGGGAAAATGGCAAGCACATATTGCAGTACGCCAAACAGTCGTCTATTTTCAACTCTATTCACCATTAAAAAAGGCTCAGTCAGAATACTGTTGCCAGCCAGGGTATGCAGGGCACAAAAAGAGCAAGTGAGATCTATAAGATGTGGTGTTCACACGACAATGTCAGGTTGTGGCATGCTCACAGAGTTTTGGGTCTGTTTAGTAGTTGTGCTTTTGTGTCATTTCGTTATGATATTGGCACTATAGATACTGAGACGTGAAGTTGCTATAAGGTAAACAGGGAAGGATTACTGTGGGAAAGATACAGAAAGAAGTAACACTGGTTTTG
The DNA here is from genome assembly GCF_000690835.1 of Fulmarus glacialis. Classification (NCBI taxonomy): domain Eukaryota; kingdom Metazoa; phylum Chordata; class Aves; order Procellariiformes; family Procellariidae; genus Fulmarus; species Fulmarus glacialis. The sequence continues at coordinate 20,075 of NW_009191140.1, read as the reverse complement.
TTGGAGACAAATAATAATAGTTATGTCTGAGGTGAAAGTGGTGATTTATGGAGCCTTCAGATATCTTAGTTCCATGTAATTTATTTTGGCAGCACTCCATTTACTCCATAGTAAATTAAGTATCTCTATAATGGAATTAATAGGTATAATGCCACTCTATAGAAAGGCAGAAGTCTTCTCTAATTTCTCTGATACGCAAAACATTAAAGGTGCAAATTTCTGTATTTTGGTAGTCAGTTATTATTCCACATGCATTTGTACAGTTCAGAAAAGTCTTTATCTGATTTAGAATAAAAATCATTGTTATTT
>NW_009191140.1:0-19725 GCF_000690835.1 Fulmarus glacialis | reverse complement strand
GGAATCCTGCACTGTCAGCGATTCCTGGGGAACAGAACAAGAAGTCCTTTGGAGTCAGCCATCGCTCAGTGATTTTACAGCTGTATAGCAGGTGAGTACCCTGGGGTCATCACACAGTCATAGGATGGTTGAAGGGGCCTATGGAGAACATGTAGTCCAGTCCCCTGCTCAGAGCAGGGTCACCTAGAGCTGGTTGCTCAGGACAGTGTTTTGTCCAGTTTTGAATATCTCCAAGGATGAGACTCTACAACCTCTCTGGGCAACCTTCTGCGATGTTTCACCACCCTCATGGTAAAGAAGCTTTTTCATATGTTTAAATAGAATCTCCTGTGTTTCAGTTTGTGCCCATTGCCTCTGGTCCTGTCACTGGGCACCACTGGAAAGAGCCTGGCTCCCTCTTCTTTGCATCTTCCCTTCAGGTTTTTATATACATTGATAAGATCAATGGCTGACAGTGGTCTGTCAACCACTCCTCCCATTTCTATCAGCAGACTTCTTGGGGGTGCATTCTGCCTCATTGTTAGGAACATTAATACAGATGTTAAAGAGTATGGGTCCCAGTATTGACCCCTGGTGTGCACCACTAGTGACTGCTCTCCAGCTGGACTTTGTGCCACTGATAACAACCCTTTGAGCCAGTTCAGACAGTTATCCATTCGCCTGACTATTCATTTAATCTAGCCCACACTTCTTCAGCTTGTCAATGAGGATGTTACGGGAGACAGTGTCAAAAGCCTTGCTAAAGTAGAGATGAAGAGACTCCACTGCCTTCCCCTCATCCATTAAGGCAGTCATCTCATCGTAGAAGGCTGTCAGGCTGGTCAGACATGATTTTCCCTTCATAAATACATTCTTGAGAGTGGAGTGATATCTGCCAGCTTCCTCAGCTCTCATGGGTTCATCCTCTCAGGGCCCATGGACTTTTATTTAAATGTTCCCTAATTTATTCCTCCTGCACTCATGGTAAGTCTTCTTTGCTCTAGATTTTTCCATGGGCCTCAGGGACCTGGGATTGCAGAAGGCCAGTGTTAGCAGTAAAGTTCAAGGTGAAGATAGCATTGAGTACCTTGGCTTTTTCCATGTCCTTTGTTACCAGGTCCCCCACCCCATTCAGCAGCAGGCCCACATTTTCCCTAGGCTTTCTTTTGCTGTTGATACACCTGTAGAGGCTTTCCTTGTTTACCTTTGTGATCCTCTCCACATTCAATTCCAGGTGGGTTTTGACTCTCTTACCCCCATCCCTGCACCCCATCTCTATATTCATCCTTGGTGATCTGACCCTGCTTCCACCTTTTACAGACTTTCTTTTTGTGTTTGAGTGTAGTCAGGCACTCCTTGTTCATCCATGGAGGCTGCCTGCCACCTTTGCTTTCCTGCACAAGGAGATGGACTGTTCTTGAACTTGGAGGAAGGTGGTGCTTGAAAATCAACCAGCTTTTCTGGACTTGTCCTTTCCCCAGAACTGTCTCCCATGACAATCGTCCAAGCAGATCTGTGAGCAGGCCGAAGTCTGCTCTCTCTTCCTTTCTCCCAAGTTAAGCAGGGCTCTTGAGATTAACAGAAAGCATGTTTTAAGCTACTTTGTGATCTTTCAAGTGCCATACATGGGAGCTGAGCTTCAGACATTGCTACACAGCTTGCAGGATGTTGAGTCTGTCCTATTTCTTCTTGTGCCGCAATCAACCCCATTTTTAAATTGAGGTTATATACCTCATGTCCATTCCTGGTTTTGAACAGTGTGTCCATACAGAAACAACCATCTTCCCTTAGCCAGTGTGTTGCTCTCCTAAACCAATTAAGCTCTTTAAGGACATGTCGTCACTGCTTAAAAAAGTGCAATGCAGAAAGTTCCCAAGCTAGTGCCTAGTCAAGCTGGCATGTCACCCTGCACTGTATGGACATGCCAATCCCTCGCAGCAGCATAGCTTAATATAGCATTTCTTAAATTAAGTCATGCTTACCAATGTTCTTTCTACTGTTGATCATATTTTCATAGCTGCAACATTTCGTAGCTTATCGTGATTGTGTGATTAAGTATACTTGATAAGGACCTAAAAGAATTTCTGTTAAGTACATGGACCTAATCTTGGGAAAAATACAAATACCATGAAATGTAATGACACAGAGCTCCATTACTCAATTTCCAACTCCTTCTACTCAGCGCATATTAATCACCTGTGACAATCTCTGGTAGAAGTATCTGACACACAATGCAGGCAAACTGGGGAGAATAAAATTAATGTTTACACTTCCAGTATGAAATTGTATTTATGTGGCATGAGCTGATTGAGATTATCTAAAATAGACCTATTTGGCTTTCTGTCAAAACAATTTTAGAGCACTGTAAAGATTTTTCTCTGTGTTGTAGATTAAATATCCATTCCAGGACTCCAATACCCATTAATTTCTCACAAGCTCTTTAATTACAATGCACAATAGTTTCACAAGAAGAGTAATTACTTTTTATTGTATTGATGCACTTGTCATATGTAAAATCAATATTTGAATTTTGTTCTAAAAGCGTAACCTCTATATTTTGTAAGCTGTGAAGGAGACCTGGAAGTGATTAAAGTGACAAAGGATCCACACGTTAGGATTTTTTTCCTTAAGAAGATCAATCTCTTTCTCTTTCTGTTAAAATCCTGTCCTATTTGCTCTTGCTGTCACAGAAAGCAATATGAGTTTTCCTCAGCACCTTTACTAGTAGTTACATGACATCCATATGATTAATTTGACTTTTGGAATTGCTGTTGCTGGTAAAAATACTAGAAGACCAAGTATCTTTGAAGGCAGATGAAATAAACACAAAAATTATGGAATTTAAATGTCAGTATCCTTGGGAAAGAAATGCTAAAAATACTAACTCATGTGAAGATGCAATTAAACTCTTGAAGTGGTTCTAAGTATTTTCTATGTCATTGCAGGCAGTGAGTTTCACAGAGTGGTAAAGTATTACCTGAAAAATTGCCAGCAGTGGGACATTAAGCCCCAATCACGTGCTTGAGGATATTAATATTGAAGTTGGTGATTTGTCAATCCGTGGGCAACAGCTTTTATTTAAAACATTCTGTCTGAGATATTAAAATGTGCTCAAAAGATTCCTATTAAAATATTTGTGTATCTGAAATCTTTAGGTTTTGAAAATTTCAAGCTCCTTTGTTTAGTCCGTATTTTTTATGAATTTAAGATCTTTTTGTACTGAATTGCAGTACATTGCTTTTTCTATTTTGTTATTATTATTTAAGTTTTCAGCTGTAGGTTTCCCTCCGATCTAGAAGGAAATATCAATCACTGATTACAAAAGCCAGCTAAGCAAACATTAAGTCATAAAACCCAGTTCTTAAACTCATTTTCCTTATCTTCCTCCCATTCCTCTTGTCTACTGAATCTATTCTTTTACCTAGAGAAAAATAAATTTCAATACGTACTAATATTTCCTGACCATTTTCCCTAAAATGCTAATTATAATATATAATAATAAAGTGCAGACAAGAAAAAATCAAAATAAAATCAAATACCTGGAAATTGTCAATCTCTACAATGCACTTGTATTCAAGTGTATATAAACATTGGGAATGTATATAAAGCTGTTGTGAAACAGTTGCCTGTTTATAGCTGAAATAGCCGAGGATGTAAATTTAATAATTTATGCATAAAAGTAATTATTTATGCATTTATACCTGTATGTAAATTATTTATGTATTATTTATGGTTAAGCTTGTAACTGTCAAACATGCAGAATGGGGACCTATACTGGGTTCCATAAATTGCTGGATTAACTGTGGTTTAAATCCATCAATTGAACAAATAGGTTAATAAAAATGCCTCCCAGAGTCACTTGTAAATATCAGCTGTTTCCTGCCTCCCTGACAATACCATAAAACCCCAAAGCAATTACTGATGTTGTGCAGCAGTCACACAGCTGCAAAGCTATGTTTATATCAATCTACAATAATTCAGGCTCGAGTCACTGAAATTTTTTGGACAGAGTACAGCTGGACATGTCATCACATAAGTTTATTTAAATTATGTTTACACGTACAACCTTTAATTACTCTTACAGAAACCTCCATAACTCTGCTGAATATCTTACCAGACACTATTTGTTTTGAAAAATTCTGGTACAAACCAAGCTGTTACAAATGGACTGAGCAGCACCAGAAAGCATACATAAGGTCCAACACCCCTGGTTAGCTCCAGTCACTGGATGGAAATGTGCTGTGGAAAAAGGCACCGTTGGAGTTGGAGCAGAACATAGGTTGAACGGGAAAATTACAGAGTGGGAGTTAGAGCAAAGACAAAACTGGAGACTATTGTCCTGTTGTAGCAGGCAGGAAAAATAGCACGTATCTAGATTTTCACTACTGCTCAGGTAGAGGGACAAAAGATGAAAGATGCCATAAGACAAATTATTAAAAGGACAGATGGACCAACTGTATGGAATGGGGAAAGAAAAGGAAAGGAAATTAATTCGAAAAAGGTCCAGCAAGGCAGCCTCTGTGTTGAAGACCATTGTATAGTGGCAATAATTCTTTAAATCAGTTTAGTTCTATAAATATGGCATCTGTTCATGGTTTTAACTAGCCTGCTGCATGTGAATCACATCCATATTTTTAAAACTACAGAGATTCTAAGAAATTAAGTCAACTTTTCAACATCCAGTGGAGTTATAAATACATAAACTATATATCACCATTTCCCAGGGAGTATCAGAGAAAAAAGAAATGCAGAAAATGCAGAGACCATTGAGCAAATTTCATGACCGAACAGTCAGTGATGCCTACAATGTACAGCCAACCAAATACTGACACTTTTCCTTAAATATTTGTGTGAGATAATATTTCATAATGACTATTTTTATTTCTTCCTGTACTCAGACAAAGATTCCTAAAAAGTAGGAACAAATGTCCTGGAATATATTTAAACATTCATTTGGTACATTAACTCTTTTATATTAGCCACGTCAGTGAAAGCAGAATTGTGCTTTACCTTGAAAAATGAAGGAGTTTGTTTCCTTACTGATTTCAGTTCTATTCATTTCTTTATCAGTTTGTATCTTTCAGAAGTAGCCTTTTGACAGTCATCTCAGCATTTTGAGTGCCTATCTGCTTTGCTTGGCAGCATCCACTTTTGCCCTAGATCTTCATGAATCATTGAAGATGACCATTCAATCAGCTTTTAAAAACATATATTGTCAGAAGTTTTTAAGAACATAAATAGTTAGTGGTTCTGACTATTTTACCTAAATATAGCAAGACACATTCCGTACAGTAATTTAAAATGCGATGGGTTAATATAATTCTTCTGTGGATTTGCAGAGATGGGGTCTTTCAAAATGCATAGAACATCTAATTCTTTCTACAGGATGTTCAATTTTTGTGTGTCTGTCTTTTCTGGGTGTTTTTTCCTAAGTATAATTTTTTTAATTTTATAAAAATCATCACTTTTTTTTCTTGTATTATTTTTCACTTGTAACAGGAGAGTTACCACCATGTGAATATTAATTCTTGTAATACACTACATATGTGGTAAATGTGGGAAATGGGGTGCTGAATACACATGTGCAGCTATCCCAGTGCCATTGGGGCTGACTCCAGCCCTGAATACTATATTCAATCTTAGCTATGTTTGTTTTGATTTGAAGCAGTCTTTGATGACATCACGGAAAAGATGACAGGAGGGAAATGGAAAGGATGCATTCCAGAAAATGAAAAATTAATTTAATGATTTGTGGCTCATTTATGTTCATTTTCCTACGGTATCCTCTAATGTTTCTTTTATATCTGAAATAACGTGCTAATGACTGTACCGTAAGTTGCAGTGTGGAATTCTCAAGTGTGCAATCTCAGAAGAGTCCACCCTTTTCCCCTCTCTCTATAATGTAATAAATTCCCAAGTGAATTGGGAGAGGGTACCCAGAACCAGTCTGTGCTTTCAGTAACATTACCTCTAAGGTGCCTTTATTAGTAACATAGTGCAGTCATGCATTTTAAAGACTGGTTTACCATAGATCAGTATTTTTATTGCATGTTTTCAAGCAATTCTGCATATTTATATTGCACCTGTCATTCTCATATCCAAATACCAAATAATATTGAATACTGCTAGGTCAAAGTGTAAGTAGCATTTTCATCCTTTCTTCTGTCATGAGAAACAGGGAACGGTTGTATCTGCAGCTTGCTTAGTTGCACTTTTTAAAATAGCAACATTGCTCTCCGGGATAAAAGCTGGCTTGAGGTTGTTTAAGGATGTAGAGTTAGGCCATTCTCAAAGAATATTTTGTGGGTAAAGATGCGATGCAGTAGGCCTTTCAGTGATGATTGAGATTTCTAGGCCCTCTCTTTACCCAGGAAGAGAGCTCACTATTTTACTGAGAAAAGTTGCATTTTACTGTGGTATCCTCTAAAGTCTGGATCTTTTATAGAAGCATGGCAAGTAAATCTGTTCAGTGAGAATTCAGTGTCAGCATCCCAGTAAAGGAAGAAACAGTAGGTACTGTCAGTGAGATTCATGGAAACTTTGATATAGGAATGCCTGAAAACTGAGTAACTTTCTGTTTTCTTTCAGTGAATTCACTATTTATAAGGTAATAACAATGAAAAAAACCTATGCAAAAAAAAAAAAAAAAAAGTTAAAAACCAATCAGGCTATGTGGTACCAGGCTATCTGAAATATTGCACAGGGCTGGCAGGTGCAGAATCGTAAAAATATTGGTTGGAAAGGACCTCTAGGGATTGCCTAGTGCAAGTCCTCCACTCTTGGTGACACAAACCTATGAGAGACCCAGGCCTTTTTGGAGTGGGGGTAGCTGGAGGCCTTACGTGATACCATCAAACGGCACTAGATGCTTCTATTCAACCTTTTGAATTGAACCCTAGATTTTAATTTACTGTAGTGGGAGTGTAGATACCTGCCTCCTGGGCAGACACCAGCACTTTGTGTGTCTGCAGTCTGGAACTGAATCCCTTCCCCACTGTTTGAAGTTGGCAGTGTTGGAAGCAGAAGAGGGAGTTAGGATTGTAGGCAGGCTACAACTGTGGTAGGAGAACGGGAAAAACAAAGACTCTCAGTGAATTTTGAGAAATCTTAATGTGCCTGTGTTAAGACCAATGTTCTAAGCAAAATGTTAAAAAAGTTTTTTGTGACTTTGTGGTTTCACAGGCACATAAAAAGATAAATTGATGACAGCTAATAGTTCTGCAGTAGCAGAGCACTAATTAAGATAACCTACTAGTCTTTATTATTTTCTATTATATTGCTTTTTTATTTTTCTTTTCAGCTATCCATCCTCTCTCTTAGAATAAAATATATTAAGTGATACCTGTGTTCATGTCTTCAAAGTTGCTTGCAAAATAAATGTACTGAATCATTTTTGCCTCAAAGGCTGTCAAATTAAAAACTACATTAAAAAAATTTATTGGACAAAGAAAAGTGTTGGAGATGTACTGCTATTATTACTTTAGATATTTTCCAGTTCAGATTCTGTTACATTGGAGATCTCTGTGAAAATTGCTTTGTAGTTAGGTTATTTACCTTTCTGGTTTCCAAGTATCGGTCAGTTTTATGCTAACATTTTTAGAATTTTTTTCTGGATCATATTAGCATCTGGAATAATTTTCCTACTTTTTCAACTGTCCACCCCAAAATGTATATTAGGTTTTTTGTTGATTATATAGTTCCTTACAAAAACACTCAAGACTTACAGTATTTTGTGCTTGTGAAAAACTTAATTAGATATTATTTATGGTTTCCAACAGTTCTGTTGTGGTGGCGTACTTGGTGTATTTACATTTGTAGCACAGGAGAAGATTTAACATTTTGGTTATTACTGAAACAACAGCTAAGAGTTTCATTAGAAATTTTGATAACATTTGCCAAAATCTTAAATATATAGCAGCTAGAATATTTTCTCTACTTAGAATGTTGTGCATACTAAAATTGATCAGGACCCTAGATGTACTTAAACAAATTCTAGAAGATAAATCCTTTGAGTTATAATAAATATTTAGAAGCAGCTTTGGGCTTAGAGGTCCCATGAGCTGAAAGCAGACAGAAATGTTAGGGGCAAACTGATCATATATGTGCTCCCTGTTCTTATTCTTCCCTAGTCATCTGTTTAAGGCCACTGTTGGACACACAACGCTGGGCTACGCCTTTAACCAAATGGCTGTTCTTATACTCTTACATTATTTTAGGAAACTAATTTTTTTTTAAATCAATTTTCCATTTTTCTTACATATTAGGTATTTCTTGGTAGTCTTAGCCTTGGTTCTGAAAAGTTTCATATTAATTTCTGAGTTTGTAGATGTACGTTACTGTGTTGTACAGTTTAACAGGGTACTTCTCTTTCCTTGGAGAAGGTGTCATAAAATACTGGTATATGTTTTATCATTTTTTCTAGTATTTGGAAAAGCATCCTCTTATTTGATTGCTGTAGTAAGGAGAATTCTATACCAAGTGATTTTTAATAGTATGTTAAAATTTCTGAAGATTGAAGTCATATGTGGTGTTCGTAAATTACTACTTGTGTATCTCTGAAAGATCTCAATTTCTTCTTCTCTGTCAGAAACCAGCCGACACTGTCGAGGGTGTATAGCCAAGCTTTGTATGAGTCTGTGCAGGCAATAAGCATGTTGTTGGTGTTTATAATTTTTATTTTTATCACAAAAAACCAGTAACACCCCTCAGTCAGAAGGTGACCCAGGGAAATGCCCCCCCACTGACTCAGGGTGGTGGGTGTCCCCTCCCAGCCCCTGGGGCTGAGGCTCTCCAGGGAGAGTCCGGGGAGGGCTGGGGCAGGGGCTCGTCTCTCTGACCGGGTCATTGGGACTCCCCTGCCCGGCCTTGCCCCTCTCTGCTCCTTCGTGTTGGTAGAAATGACCCTTTAATTGTATAACCTAGCATGAACTGTGGAACTTTTCTTGAGTTTTTGTAAGTTTACGCTGCTGTGCTCTGCAAACATATTTTATAGGTTACAGGATTTTTGCTTTGTCTCCTTTTCGTCTCTGAAAATAGTAGGGGTGGGGGCGCGGGGGCTTTATATACGGTTGTATAAGGCTTGCAGCACTTAGATCCAGTGCGCTTTTTAGCTTCAGAAATTTCAGCCCTGTTTCTTCTGCCTCACAAGGAGAGTGCCCTTAAATCAGCAGGCTGGAGATTTGCTAGATTACAGGTGCTGTCCGTCCTTGTGTTGGAACTGTGAAAAGAAAAAAAGGAAGCCAGGTTTCTGAAGCCAGAAGGAGAGGAGAAAATAACCACAACTGTGTTACAAGTATATTCATTTAGCAATGGGGAGACCAAGACTGCTATTTTGGTTTATTTTTTGTTTGTTTATTTGCTTTAACAGATGATTGGCAGTGATGGAAACAGGCATTCTGCTGTTTTTCTCTCTTGCTTATTCTTCTTCTGATCTCAGATGCATTAATATCACTCTGCGTGGGGCATGCTCTGCATAACTGGGTAGTTTAAGGGCTTTGATGTTCCGGTATTGACCTTCTGGCTCTTGGTGGAAGCAAAGCACTGCTGAGGCAGTTCTGGTCAAACAGAGAAGCATGCCACTAGTTATCTTTGAGGTCAAATGCCGTATTACAGGTATTTTATTAGAGCCTCAGAAAGAACCTCCCTCATACCCACATACCACCTCCCCCTCACCAAAAAAAAAAAAAACCCAAACAAACCAAACCCTGAAAAGGAGCTAATGTTGATAAGCAGCGGAATAAAACAATCTCGTAGAAGTAAAAAGACATCCTTCAAAAAAGCATTTTTTGTTGTTGTTGGTGTTTTTTTTTTCCCCCAAATAAAGTAAGTGGTAAAGGGCATAAACTCAGGTAAGCCAAGTCAAGCTAAAGCCAGATGTTGAGGAGCAATTTGTGAAAAACCAAAACAGACCAAACAAAAACAAGAGAGGTATTTGCTAGTGTAGAATTCTGTGCTGGACAGGACAACCCGAGAGAGGTGAGGCTGCTTCAGCTCCATGCCTCAGGTCCAACCTGTGGCAAGGTTAAGCGTGTATTCCCTGTACGCACACACATGCAGAGCACATGTATACACTACATATATACATATATACATTGTGATCCACACAGACCACAGGCAGGCACAGGAAGCACTCACATGGACACAGGTAGCACCAATGGCCTCATCCTGCTCCTCTGGCTAAGCAGGGTGGAGGTCTACTAGTGAGAATACATACATATATGTATTCTGTATATTCATATATACCTCTCTCTCTGTATGTGCAAGTGGATCCTCCACAACAGCTGGGCTCAGACACTCAGTCTGCCCAGCAGCTGCCCCCAGATCCCAGCCTCCCCTGTTGCTGGTACCTGGGCGTACGAGCCCCCGAGGCTGCAGCCCCACTCCAGCAGCTGGTGCAGACCCCCTCACTCATGGACACACACACACACACACACAGAGACGGCTCAGGAGGACTCCCCTGATCCCCAATAGCCAGACAAAACAGGAGAGGTATTAAACAGCCTTGTTTTAGTATCATCAGGAAATATAAAGCCTCTGGAAAGAAGCTGGGGAGAGGGCTGGAGAGCACAAAAATGATCCATACATGAAGTCGATTCCAAGGAAATCAGAGACAGGTCAGAAAATCTGAATTCCTCGTGTGTCTTGGTGTTCACGATGGAAGAGCCAGGAGCAGAGTATCCACCCTGGTACTCCAGCAAAACGCTGATATGGACACGTTGCATTGCTCGTGGTGCAGTTGTACCTGTTGCTCAAGGCTGTCCTGGTGCCAGATAAATGGAATATGGCAAATGCAGTTTTACAAATGCCTCCAAGCTGGATCCAGGGCCACTTCCTCCAGGGGTGAAACCAAGTCTGTGCAAATACCTCTGTGCAAATAAAGGAAAGCAAATGTCACAACAGAGTTACATCTTACAGATAAACACAGAGCTTCCCAATCTTTTTGGAAACTGCTGACTTTTGTCTACAAACTGTTGACAAGTCTACAGTTAGAAGTTTATTTATCCTTCTATATATTTGTAGATCTATGAATTTCTTTATTTATATATCTACTTATGTCTGGAAACTAATGGAGAAATATTTTCCTCACTTCAGCAAACCCCTTTCTGTTCATAGGCAAGATCAGTGTTTCTGTGATGTAAGTTTTATTATTTTGTAAACTATGCATTTCTAAATAAATAAAATCTATTAGAGCTAGCACCAAAGGTGTGATTAATCCCGTGTAATTTTAGACCCGTACAGTGTACATCTTTAGTCAGTAGTGATGAGGGTCCCTTTAGAGTCAGTGGAGAAAAGTGGTATTACAGAACTCAGTTCACCGTATTTACTTTAGAGATGAGATTCATTTTCCTAATTATAGGCATCCAGTGTGCCATTTTAGATGCCAAAGGTATCTTGCTTGGCCTCTAGGTGCTGCTCAGGTATTTGATCACTTCTCTGTCATGTTTGCTAGCCCCATGGAAATGTCTCAGATACCCTATAGCACCTGGAATGGCTTCATAGATGCTTATGTTTAGGCAACTGAATTCCACTCTAGATATCAATTCCGGGATAAAAAGCACCCTCTAAATCCCCTCACTATTAAGAAAGCCTGGACAACCACTTTATGTGTAGATATCCAAATTGTAGACATCTAGATTTGGTCAGATGAATCCTACCAGTCTGTTTTCAAAAAAAACATTCTGCAACCATTCTAATAATTCCTGACTTTCTAACTATTGTGAATAAAATGAAGGGCTGAATTAAATTCTGATATAAATGGGTACAGCTCTACTGAATTTGTGGGGGTTTTTTTGTAGATGCTGGCTTGTTTCCGAGTCTCATTTTCTGCTGGAGCATTCAATAAAACATACTTTCAGTGATATTGTACGTATGGAAGTCCAATAAGCAAGTATCCATTTTGTTAGTGTGTGAATCACACCACTTTTATTTACTTTTTTTGTTTCGTGTATAAAGATATGTTGAATAATAGAAATATATGAAATCAAAAGTTAATATGGAGAAGCTCAAGCCTCCTAGGTGGCAGAAGGAACACTATTAATACTGGTATTTAATGCATATAAAGCCATATACTGGCTTTATTTGTTAAATAACCTAAAAATGGAAAGCTGTTGTTGTGTTTTAAATAGCCTTTTGTTACAGAAATCTCATCTTAAAATTAAAAACCTATACCGTAATAACATTAGGACACTTTAGGGCATTTGTAGTGAATTATTAAAGTGCTTTGGATGGTTGAAGGCAGCTGTTTTGTTACTTTATGTCTCTGAACCTACCCAAGGCATATGTAAATGGACTAGCAAAACATGCCTTGGGGCATCTTAAAAATTTGTAGATGGCATATTAAAATGTTGTTGGGGGAGCAAAATGATTATTGATACTCAATCCAGACATTGCTCAAAAATTCGTATTGTTTCTTCACAGTCCAACCTGTGTTGATCAGTGCTGATGGGGCGATATTAACTCTACAGGAAACAGATGGGACAGGGCATATATGTGATAAGAAACATTAATCTAGGCATCCTTTCTACTCTAGGTAATGTAATCTGCAGCACAAGAAATAACTAATATGATTTGCCCTTACATGAGCTCACTCTTTTGTCCAAGTTCCAAAAACTTTATGTGCTTTCTGTAATATATAATATAGCTCAGGTAACTACAGGTATAGAAAATACATTATTTATTTTGGAGTTGATGATATTTTTACTTTGAGGGAATTGGGGGAAATAGAACCTGTGTGTGTCACATGCTTTACCTTTTGCACGCTACAAGATTATTTTTATTAGTGAAAATAGTTATTTAATATAGTGCAATTGAAATCAGGAATTCCAATTAATTTCATTGTTGCTTTAAATACACATTCTGCCTATGGAAATGGAGACTTCAGTAAAGGAGTTTGTGAACACTTAGGTGGAAAAAAATCAGGATTGAAAAGAAATATTCAAAAAACACTTTCAAAACTAAATATAAATAAAAGAAATGCACAAAGAGTAGCAGAAGAAAGTCAAGTTTTCATTTGCCTATACTCAGTCAGAGACTGATTTTCAACAATTTTTGATACCTTCAGCTCCAGGTAAAGTCAGTGCAAGTCTCATATGATTGCACTGCAGCACTGGAAACCGGACCTTGGAAGTCTGGTGGTGAAGTTCTCAAAATATGAGTTTTATCCATGAGCAGATAATTTTAAAGTCAACTGGAGTTAAACCTCTAAGGGGATTTGAAGTCAGATGAATGCACAGCAGGGAAAAAATGGCAGAGACTGAGAAGAATCTGAAGTAACTAATAAAATAAGAGCTAGAGATTTTAAAAGAAAGGGAGAAAAAGGAAAGTCACAAAGGCAACAAGAAGTCCAAAGAAACCACCGTATACCATGCAATGAAACAGGGACAAGCTGAAACTTTTAAGAGTTAAACGTTTGGGACAGGAGAATAACACTGTGAAATAAATATAGAGGAGAAAAGGTAATCTATTAAACAGATCACACATTAAATTACCTATGAGTGGCATACTTTTTGCTATTTGGAAAAAGTACTTCTCTACATTCACTAGAGGACAGAGAATAAATACGCCTATTTGCTCAAATACATCCCTCCTCTGGCCTTACTTGTATCGCCAAGCATATACACACATCTCAGCCTTGCTAATTCTGCTGAAAATATTTTTCATTGTTCAAGCGAGGTTGTCATTTCTATCCCCCTGCCAGCTGGCCCTCTGCTGATATATTGAAAGAACCTGTCATCTGAATGACAGCTGGCAGTGAGAGGACTTCTGGTGATGGAGCTGATTACTAAGCTTTATTGACAGAAATAAGTGTTTTTGCTCAGTCTTTCTGCAGCCTCCTTTCCGAGCAGGAGAATAAAGATAAATATTCATTGACAGACTTTGAGTTTAATGAGAATACTCAGCCATGTGGGGTTCTTTTTCCCTTCTCCTCTCTCTTTTTTTTTATTGGGATGATTTTTTGGGCACAGCCTCTAAATGCTTTAGAGGAGATTTCCGTCTCTGATGCTGTTTTTATGCTATTATAATGTATATATGTGCACTATATGATATGCTAGTATAATATAGTCAAGGTTATCTCTTCTTTTTCAATATGTTACGTAGATTTTTTTCCCTGTCTCTGAGACATACAAAGCCTGAATTAATATTTTTTCATGCTTTCAGACAAAAATGAATGTTTAATCATACAAACTAAAATACAGGGTATATTCACAGCCTTTGAAGGCATGAAGTGACAATGGAAGATAAAAGGAAATGATCCTCTCTTTGCCACTGAAAGATACTCCCAAAAACATGCAAGCAGAGAGCTTATAAAGAAGGGTATGGCTGCAAATATCAGTGGAGCTTTAGAAATGTTAGACACACTGTTTTCAATGACTATCTTGGATAAGCAAATCCACAGATACACAGATAATAATAGTAATTTAAAACTCAGCAAAGCTATGTGTTTCCTTGGCTAAATATCATACTGGCAACCATTACATCAAAAAACAATTCTAGTGCTTAATTTTGAGGATTTTCTTCTTCTAAAGCAATGTCCAATACATTTCTTTTTAAAACCATTTCTCTTTCTCTCACATTCTTCTCTTCCTTCAAAAAAACCACCTTGTTCTTTCTTTTAGCAATACTAGATTTTCCTAAAAACCTTTCTAAAACTAAAGATTCCAAGCAAATTTTTCGAAATGATGCAGGTGGGGGATAGCCCTATGCCCCTTAAATCAGGATGGTTTGCAGAGGGAGTCGGGCCATAGCATGGAGCATGCTACAACAGAGAGGATAAACAGTTCTTGATAAAGCTTAACTCCAAGGCAGCTTTGTGGCATCATATAAACTGAAGTGAAATGTAGTCTATGACTGTGTTCTTGTAGTCTGTTTTCTACAGCATGTACTTGTGATGACTGAAATTTTCTTAGGTATTTTTTAAAATTAAATTTGAAAGTTTGGACACTTTTGATGAGGAGCTAATGTTTTAGGATCTGGTATGTCATTCAGGGTGTTCAATACAACATAATCATAAAAACAGCAGAAGAAGAGATGGCATTTACAGTGCTCCTGCTAACGGCATTTTCAGTGATTGAGAGGATGTCAGCAGGTTGAGTAGCAACAACTAAACCCAGAGTACGCAAAGCGCTCTCAGAATGAACAGATTGACTTAGAAAACCAAAGTTATTTCTTACAGTCTCTTTTATATACAGTTATTTCAGATGTTTGATTATGGAAGGAGTGTATATTTTATGTTTCCAGTGTGCCTTTAAAAGGGACATTTGAAACTATAATTCAGGCCCAATTTTTAATTGACTGATATCAATCGCAGAACTAAATATGAACAAAAAGGTATCATCTCAACACTAATGCACTGTATTTATAGGTTGTATAAATATTATCCCTAGTATCCCTATCCTTTAATAAGGAAGAATTCTGTTATATTGTAAGGGAGACAGAAGGAAAAATTTACTGTTATTTTGTATAATTCATTATTGTGCAAAAATTTAATACTATGAATGTCAAGAAGTAAATTTGCTTTGTAAAATTATTTGCATGTTAATAAACAATATTAAAAATTATTAATTAAAAATATGATTGACTAATAAATGTGGAAGGAATTATAATCCAGAAGAATGGGTATAGGGTTATGTCAGAAAAGCCCTGGTCTTAATCTTGATGTAACATTAATTCATTATACAGTCTTTTGTAAGTCATTTTGCCTTTCTCTGTTTCCCTAAATAAGGATAATAACACTTACCTATCTGCCTTATGGGTTTATAATGAATATCAATCAAATCGTGCTTGTAAAGTATTCTGATAAAGTATCATTACTGTTTTAATTATTGTGAGGATAATCAAAACTGGGTGACCAAAATTTTACAGAACATTGTCAACTGATACAAGAAAAGACAAGATAAAATTTGTCATTGGATCCTTAACTTCATACCCTTGTCAGACTTTGCAAGCAGACTAGGGTTAATGTGTGATATTTCTTATCTAGACATAGCAAGCTGAATAAAGAACAGATTGTCAACCTAATATATATCACAGTGGCTCCAGGGCAGAGCAAATCTTTATGGTCAATTTATGAATGCCTGAAAGGTTTAACTAGGAATAAAATAATGCAAACTGGCAACCTTAACTGTATTGTAATTTCCCAGTTTAAAATTTTTCTTGCTTGAGTGAATCAGTTCAGCAATGGTAGCACAGAATTAACTGTATTCCTGAACTCTCAGAACATTCATCACTTTTGCAGTTAACAGTGAAAGAACTTTCACTGCCTTTATTCTAATAGTTCATTTCAATAAGTACTTATATTGAATGAACAATGGATCTGTATTGTCTCCAAACACCCTTAGGGAATACTAGAATCTGTATCTTTGGTCCAACTTTAAATTAAACAAGCTTGTGCGCACACATAGATACTACAACAAATAACCTGAATGGATTTACCTTTAAGTTTCTCAAAGAAATAACTCACCATAAGAAAACAATTGTTTGTAAGAGAATTTAATGATCAATGACATGTAATTCAAAGTAATATATTTATCTCACTTAGCAGCTTGTTCCAGCAGAAAAAGCAATCCTGTTTACAGTGTTCAAAATATCCCCAGTTTCCCTCCTTATCAGTCCATGAATTTACCTAAAAAATGAAAAAGTTCTACTAATATCGTTTATTAACAAGCAGGGCTATGTTCCTGCTTGAAAAGGGGAGCACGAGGCATAGCTGAGGAAATGATGTGTGCAGTCATAGTGCTTTCATCTGTACGTTATAAGGAGTAATGATACTGATAATAATTGCTTTGCATATGGCATATACAGTGCAAACTTGGAGAAATTACTCTTATTAAGGACACTATCAGTGTCCTTAATCTTTTAAAAGACAAATCTTTTGTCTTTGTCAATACTCTATTAATCGTATTTCCTTATTTATTGTGGTATGGTGTTTTATGAAGAAGCCATCATCTTACAGGATGTAAAAAGACATTAAGCTTCCTGAAGTTAATATTGTTAAGTTCCTGAAGTTAATATTGGAAAAAAGCCCATTGAATAAATTACATTAGCCTGTAATTTTTCCTGGTGGGAGAGGAGGCTCTTGATGCCTAACTGGGGAATGCATGCACATAGCAACTGGAAAATCGTTGGAAATGTCTTTCTCTCCTTCAATATATTCTCACATTGGCCACATTGTGGAGCTACAACTAAATGAGTCAGAAACTTTGAAGCACCCTGCCAGGTTCACTGAAAGAGCAGTATGTGAGGCAAAGCGTTAGATACTGTGTAGTGTGTGCAAATGCATTTTAATTTTATTATGAAATACCTTTTTTCTTTAAAATCATATGATAATATAAGCATCTTCTACTATTTTTAAGACTGAGATAAAACATTCTCTGGAAAAATAAGATGCACCTTGACTTTCCTCCTGACTCATGCAGCTATAGTTTGAGAATGAGGCGTGTAACCATAAGCAAGCAGCATTACAGTATGAGAAGAAATCTTCCTTATTATCATCAGCTTATGCCGAGAGAAAGAGAACTAACAGTCTCTGCCTTAATTACTATAGTTACTGAAATTGCAGTTACTGTTCTTACTCAAACTTTTGGTCATATTTTTTAGAAAGGAATTAGGAAATTTTCCTAGATAATGTCTTAGGTGATTTTCCAGAATTGTTTGCTTTTTCTTGTTATTTTTACTGCATTTCAATATATGTGCATTACTGATTTTCATAGGGTGTACCTGAGGTCTTTAAACATCTGCTTCAGCTTTCAATAAAAATCACTTCAACCTAAGAGGCCCTGGCTCAGTGGCCAGATTGTTGGCTGAAGTGGTAGCAGCTTGGAGAAACTCAGGTCTTTTAAGAAATGCCAGGTGTTTGTTTGTTTTCAGAAGGTTCTGGGTTTTGATCTGGTGGTGAAAAAATGATTTTGATTTATCAGACAGGTTTTCTGAAGTATTTGCCATAAAAAGTCATTTGTCCCCAGGCTGACCACTTCAAAAGAGCCGGTTCCCTAAGCAAGCCCAGCTTGGCTTGAAGCGGATGGTTCTGTGAAAATCCGAGAGTTATATATTTTCTTGAAATAAATAACTAGGCTTTTTTAAAATTTTTCTTTCTGATAGGGCATAGTAGCTTCTTTTTGCTTTTTTCCTGTCTTCTTTCTTTCAAGAGTCAGAAGTGAGCAAAGTGTTGAAAGTTTGTGAAAACAAAGCGGGGGGAGCTCTTGCTGCACTGGCTGTGACGCAGAGCCGGCTGCTTATTTAAGCCATATAGCAGCAGGGGAGATTTAGGAAGGGTTTTGGAGTGATCTCTCTGGCCACTTCTCTTCTAACCCTTGCCTTGCCCACGCGACTATTGGTGAAGTTGCTAAAAGATTCATGCTTGAAACGACACTTTGGACCAGAGTGAAGCGTGCCATGCAGAACTGAGGTTTTCCCTCTCTGTTGGATTCCTTCCTTAATCTGGCTACTTTGTAAATATTGTATAAAATGTACATACATATGTAGAACTGAAAGCATTGGTTTTGATTTTGTTTGTGATTTGTCATTTCCTTTTCAAAATGCTACACAATACTAGTATCATAAAGCTTGAGTCATGTTGTTTTGAATATAGCTTTTTCTATACAACATATAGCATATATAATACAAGCCCCATTTCTTAAACATATTCAAGCCTCGGTCTTTAGGTTAATAAACTAAAAATTTAAAAATCACCGTGATTTAAAAATCATCATGACAAATCAATCCACAGTTACATGGAGATTCATATAATTTTAGTGTAATGTTTCTGAGCAGTACATGGGGAATTTTACATATACAGCACAGTACATATGCAAGTATTGCATCTAATTCTCTTTGTGTCTGCAGGTTGAAAATATAGCTCCCTTTTTAAGGACCGGACTGTGAAACAGCTAAATATTTGCTGTTTGGGAGGCATTTACACTGCAGGACACAGAATGCCATCCGTGTTTGTATGTTTACTCTTCAGTCCTGACAGGCTCTTAAATGTTTAAGGTGAGAGGTATTTCTTCTGCCCTTAGGAAAAAAAAAAAAAATCACTTTCCCTCCTATGCCAGTTCCTTTAATAGCAACAACCTCCTGAGTATTGGGAAGGACTTTTTATCTTAAAATACACACACAGTATTTGTAAACTTGGCTTTTAGTTATCTCCAGAAAAAAAGGCTTCTTTTTTTCTTTTATCAGTGTTGTTTTCATTTTTACTTAGATGCTTCTGTTATGATTCCACTGACAACCCTGTCACCTTTCTACAGCTCCAAGAAGAGCCTTGTACCTTTGAAATTTTCAGTACCTTTTGTCTGGCTGCCAAGATTTCTGCCACTGTAGTCTGGTGATGCAACAGCAGTGTCTTGTACTGCCAGCCCAGAGGCTCCAGATCAGAGGGAGAGAAGCTCCAGAATTCTTAATTTTTAAGTATATTTTCACTGGCTGATTGGTTGCAGGGGCTAGTGGCAGAGAAGGGACTCACAGCTTCCTGCTGGCATAGAGATAGCCACCCAAAAAAAAAACCAAACCCCCAAAGCCCACTGGATTTAGCAGTGACCGAAACCATTTTATTCTGTCAGAGGTGAAAGGGAGGAAAAAGTGGAAGGTGTGATGCCTGATAACAGGGATGGACACAGTATGGAGCATTGAATCAGGTATATATTTAACTATCTTCTTGAAATGGATGAATGAAAAACACCAATGGTGTTATTGACAACTATATCTGCATTACGTTCAAGGACATGACTACAATTCACTGCCCAGTATATA
>NW_009191139.1:2201-3103 GCF_000690835.1 Fulmarus glacialis | reverse complement strand
GCTGGGAGTTAATTTGATCCGCCCCGGCCCCCCCCCATCTCCTGGAGATTGTCCTGTTGCAGCCAGGGAGTGCTAGAAAATAGCACATCGCCCACTCATCCAGCCTCCTTCAAGGGAAATATTTATATTATGCCAAAGAGAGGGTTTCCATGGCAGTGATGACTTTAGCACCGTCGCCTTGGAAACCACTTGAGGCCATCTTGAAGGGTTTGAAAATACCCTTCAGAGACAAATAAGGAGAGGGAGCGGAAAGGCTAGCGGGGTTAGAGTGGCGTTTTGGTCTCCCCCGGCTTGCCCGTCGGAACCTTGCCCGCCCTCGCTGCCTGCGTGCCCGCCCGCGGGCGCTCGCTCCGGGTCCCTGCCTGTGCCAGCAGGATGCCCCGTACCCCGGGTGTTGCTTCATGAATGAACCCCGGACAAACGAACAAAGCACTTTGCAAACAGAAATGGTTCAGTGAACGCTTCCTCCGGCCTCCCAAGCCGGCCGGCAGCGCCTCTGGTGTCAGGGCATTGCTCATCAAGTGTGAAAGAGCTGCCTCCAGCCCAGGAGGTGGCTTCCGGAGACTTCCCTGGGCTAGCGCCGGAGCGACGCCCGCCCAGCTTCGAGCGCCAGCAGCTTTCGGAGAAACAAACACACAGGTCCCGTGTCTTTTCGGCAGCCCCCAAGTCCCCGCTACACGCAAAGAGCCCCGTGTTTCTCCCGAGGAGCTGCCAAAATCTGAACCACCTGCAAGAGGCGTCTGCTGGTGTCAGAGCGCTCGCCTGCGGTGGCAAAATCAAGAGAGGTCCGTTCCCCCCTCCGCA
The DNA here is from genome assembly GCF_000690835.1 of Fulmarus glacialis. Lineage (NCBI taxonomy): Eukaryota > Metazoa > Chordata > Aves > Procellariiformes > Procellariidae > Fulmarus > Fulmarus glacialis. The sequence continues at coordinate 2,299 of NW_009191139.1, read as the reverse complement.
TGACGTGCCTCCCACGGCTCAGCCCCCACATCCCACGGTTTGGCCGACCTAACGCTATCGGCTGGTTACCCCCCCACACTGCCGGAGGTCTCTCACAC
>NW_009191139.1:0-2126 GCF_000690835.1 Fulmarus glacialis | reverse complement strand
GCCTGCAGGAGCTCTGTCACCAGCGGCCAGCCCATCTGGCTCTCAAGGACACTAGGGACACAGCAGGGACAGCGAAGCTTTCAGAGCAGACGGACGATGAGCTCCACGCTGAAGTTGGCGGTGGCAGGGGGCGGCCAGCGATGTTGGGGATCGCTTTCTTCAGGTTTTGTTCTCCATTTTGCTGAAAAATATTAGTTGTCTTCTTAATTTAGTTTAGAGCAATCCAAGACACATTTTCTTCCTTCTCCCCGAGCTGCCTCCATGCTGGGGAGTTAGTTATTCGCCAAGCCAGAGCTCTGCCCCCGGCACCCATGCTCAGCTCTGCAGTGCATCTCCAACGCTGCCGGCTGCCTCTGGCCCACGGGCTCCTTCATGCTGCCCCACGCCTGCCCCACGGCCGAAATCAGCCAGCCACGAACAACTCGGCCAGTTTTCATAGAATCATAGAATCGTTTAGGTTGGAAAAGACCTTTAAGACCATCGAGTCCAACCGTTAACCCAGCACTGCCACGGGCACCGCTAAACCATGTCCCTAAGCACCACATCTACACGTCTTTTAAATACCTCCAGGGATGGGGACTCCACCACTTCCCTGGGCAGCCTGTTCCAGTCCTTGGCAACCCTTTCGGTGAAGAGGTGCTTAGTCCCTCCACAGGATCCCAAGGGTGTGCCCGGCCACGGTGCCAGTGCAGCGCTCGTGTCTCCCCGTCCCGCTGCCCGTGCCAGGCTGCCTGCTCCTGCCTGCACCTCGAGGGGGGCAAGATGCATTTCGGGGGCGCGATAGGGATGGGCTGACGGTGTCAGGACGTGACGTCCTCTGGGGATTTGCAGTCATGTGTCTGCCTGAAAAAGCTTGGTCTCGTTCTGAATCAGCCTGGCCCGAGCGTGCCTTTACGCTGGAGCCCGATGCCCACCCAGCTTCACGGGACGGTGGCTGCAGCCATCACTGCAGAGCAGGGAAGCAGCGGCCGGTGGGGATACAGCACCCCGCGCTACCCACGGGGCCCGGGCGCAGGATTGCAAGCTGGGACAGGCACACTAAAGGGAACAGCAGTTTTGCCCTGCTGCTGCCAAGATGCCTACACGCACGTGGGGATACTTTTACCCCATTCCCAAGGGATCCGGGATAAAACCAGGTCCCAGAGCAGCCCCACCCAGGCAGCATTGCAACTCTCCTGGCAGTGACAGTTGAAAACCCATTTCTTTTGGGCTTTCTGCATCGCTGGGCCTGAATCAAGTGGTGCAGAGCTCTTTGGCTCCAGCACAGGAAAGCACTCAGCTGTATTCTTGACCTACAGCATGTGAAAATCCCCGTTTATATCAATGCAGCTTCTCACTTCTGGAACTTTGAATGTGTGGACTTGAGGCCAGTGGCCGCCTCGCTTTGCCCAGGAGGGACACCCCAATGCCCCGGGTGACATGAGCATTCACAGCTGGCCCAAGCCGACTGAGGAGAGCGGCTGGGGTGCAGGGGGGCAAAAGCATAGAATTACAAGGATAAATATTTATTCATGGCTATGAGGTGCCCCAGCCAAATCAGGGCACCCGAATGTGGTTTTACACAGGGTTCTTACACCCTTCAAGCTTTCAGGTACAACACGATTGGACTAATCACTAACACCCACGCTACCAATTGCTAATCACAGTAAAACTTTGCAAAGCCACTCGATTTCTGCAGCATTCGTGCCGCTTGTCTATTGATCCAGGCGTCCCTGGAGTCAGTCTTGCTCGGGTTACTGATCTGTGACGCCGGACGATGCTGGGAGGGTTTCAAAGACGTGCCAGAGGGGCTGGGATGTTGGCGTTGTCTTGGTTGACTAGGGGTATCCCTTATCCTTCATGGGCAGCTTTAAGCTTCCCCGCTCCCCCGAAGCAACGTCCTTCTTTCCAGGGCCGGGCCGTCCTTTCGCTTGTTTTGCTTAAGCATGAACAATCCCAAAGTCTCCCGTTAAATTCCACCACCTCGTGAACTAACATACATTAACAAAGTTAACGCGCTTCCATGCTGTAAGGACTGGCGGATGCAACAGCGAGGGAAGGGGGTCGGGACCCCTCCGGGGATCGGGACCCCTCCGGGGGTCGGTTGGCGCAGGGGGCAGCGGCAGGGGCTCCGTTCCGGGCTGGCA
>NW_009191138.1:392-44659 GCF_000690835.1 Fulmarus glacialis | reverse complement strand
CCCCCCAATTCTGTGCCTTCTGTCTCCCACACTGGGGACAGAAACAGGATGGTTACAAGCAACAGAAAATAGTAACGCCTGAGTTTTCAGTTGTAGCTCGCACAACCTGGCATGTGTACTGCTGCATAGATGATGGGCACTTCTGCTGTGTGTGCTTTGACAAAAACAGATAGAGTCCTACCACAACTTGTGCCTGCCATGGCCCCACTCAACGTTGTTTGGCTTTGGTGGGGCAGGTGTTCTCCACAGAAGTACTCTCTCTCTTGATCCACTGCTGCAACCCCAGAGGTTCCTGCAGCAATTACCTGGAACATTTTATTTGCCTGAGAGTTGGGCCAGGCTGAGCTAATCCGGTAGCTGGGTCTTATAGGCTATTGCAGTGCTGCTATATTGTAATTCCTTCTTGAGGCCTAACAGGAAAACAGGGTTGTCTACACTCATAACAGAGAACAACTCAATGCTGTCTGTCCATGCCAAATATAAACCTTTATTAGCAACACAAGCGGCATACAAATGGTTGTATGACTGAAACTGTTTTATGCAAAACAAACTGCCGTACAGCTCAAATGATTTCCAAGGAAGGAAGGTCAAATTGATCCATTGTTGGACTGTTAATTGTTGAGAAGAAACAGGAAAGGGTTAATGGGGAGAGATGACATTTTCCTAAGAACCATCTTTAAAAGAAAATGGGGCAAAAACAATGCAAATGTTGGACAGGGCAACCTGTGCAACCTAGCCCTCTTCTCTTGTTGGCCTGAGGATAACATTGCTGGGTGCTGTAAAAGCCCAGGCATGCTGCATTGTGGAAAGCAGAGGTGAGAAGATACGGATGCTACAGATCATCTGTTTCCCAAAACTCTTCAGCTCTTAAAACCATTTGAGAGGAAAAATACCAATGTTTGAGGGTTTCCCCTGACAGTTTTATATTGCTTACAGCACATAATAACTTGCAGATGCATTTTGCTCCTGGGCCCCTTGTGTACAAAGGAAGATGAAAACTGTCTACAGAAGAACTAATTGGAACTTCTGTACTGTTCCTTGGCTAAAAGATGACTTTCCTTCTTTTTTCATGCCCTGAACTCCGAAGTGACAATTAGTAGACTGGCTGCAGTCAATACTTCCTGAAGTCAATGCTTCAGGCTACTTCAACTGGCAACAATTTTCTGTGAAGTATGCATCTACTCACAGAGGGAGCCACGTAGGCTCTGTCACTGGACTGATGGAGTTATGTTATACTTTCATTGTAACTCATTGCCTGTTTGTCCTTGCCAGCCAACACAAGCCACAGAGTTGGAATTAGAAGTTGTTCCTTCCCACGCAGCAGAAAATGTTGTTTGCTGCATCCTACTCACTAGCAGATTGGCATACCCCCTGGTGCCTGGAAGCTTTTTGACAGGGCAGGATTTGCAAGACACACTTGTATGTCCCAGTGCCAGCACACTGCAAGCGAGGAGTCCAACAGCATTCTCAGACACTGGGCGAATTTGCAGATAAATGATTCATGGCTTTGGTTGTGATGCTCAATTTACTAGCAAGAAAATAAAGGGAAGGGTTTTTTTATTTTCCTGAGACATAATAAACCAGCTGGCTGTCCCTGCTCTCATTTTTGTGATCTCTTTGCTGAATGCGGTTATTTCTGTAACTCTTCAGGTATATCCTGGCATTTGCCAGTGGAGTCTCTTGAAAGGAGGACTGACTGCAAACATATGTAGGTGGCTCAGTGGTCTTCAGTTGCATAACTCACTCACTAGTGAAAGAAGGAGCAGGCCTTTGGGAATATGGATGGCTGGAGCTCCTGTTCTGTTCAAAACCAAGTGACCACAAAATCCTGGAAATGGTTCTGGTTATGGCTTCGGCAGAGTGCATGTTTTCAGGATAGGTTTACCTTTTGCACATAGGCCTTGGAAGGGGCCTCAGAAGTCCATCTCCCCATCCCCAGACAGGTTCAGCCATATGTATCTTACACCTGCCATGTAACACTTGCTTCTCTGTTCCAAAGACTTGCTGTGATAGACACTTCCTTGCAGACTGTTTCACAACTGCTGTGTCCACTCTACTGGAAAGTAGCCCTAGTAGGAGCTGACCACCAAGGCGGTTCAGAGAGATTATCCCTAAAATAATAACATTCCATTGTCTGTATGGAAGGGATGGGCCTCATCATGAGGAAGCCAGTGTTGGACACATACGGGATGTGCCTATGTCCTCATCCGAGGTGGCAGTTCATACTAAATTTCTACTTTCCATATGAAAGCATTAGCATTTTTTGATCTCCAGTGGAAAAGACCTTTAGATAGCTCCTTCCTTCCCCTTGTCCCCCAAAAGCAATAGAAATGACTGAAATTGGGGGTAGGGAAGTGTATCTGTATAATAGGCTTTTCCAAAAGAAACTACAATTGAGACAGTCTTCAGCCTTGCCCACTTAAAAATTACTTACTGGGCTCCACAACGTAGGAAGACTTTTAAAAATTACCATATTTGTAGATGGGGTTAAGTTTGCTTCTTTGAGATGATGTAAGTCCTGTTTCAGGATCACTGTTGGCAATAGCTTCCTCAATGTCTGGGTGGAAGAGACCTTTACTGTGTGAACCTGCATGTTCAACTGACAGGGACAGGAGGAAGGTGAAAAGCACGTCTTCCGCTCTGGAGCTGATTTCACAGCTGAAAAGAAGAGCTCTCACACACTAATTTAGCGCTTGCTTGGAAACATCCTCTCTGTGACTGACAAGTGGCACAGTCTGCATTCATACATGGAATTGTTAAGAACAGAGAGGAAAGGCTGGCAAGATAGTGGCACAATGTGAGAGAGTATTAGCAACCAGGGTACAGGAAAGCGTTAAAAGGATTATCCAAGAAGGCAAGAATTCCTTTTGGAAGAAGCAAATCTGTCACTTACCAGTGTGGAAGAATGATTTGCTTGGGGGAAGGTAGGGAGCATGCAAAGAAGGATTCATTATGCAGAGAAGAGAGGGACAGATAGGGCTGGTGATTTTCACCTACTGTTGGTGGCCCTCTCCTTCCCTTGGCAGCCCTTTCACAGCCCCACCAACACCGGGGCTCTGCGCTTGCTCTACCACCTGACCCTCACCTACCCCCTCACCAGAGCCCAGCTCCAAAACGCACACCCACCACCTAGGGCTCCCACACAAAAGCGGCCGGGACTGAAAGCTGTTGGCCCTCACCTTCCCTTGGCAGCCACTTGTGGGCACCAGCAAAGCCTGGCAAAAGCCCTGGGGTGCTCTGGAGAGAAGCAGGGCCCCTTGCAGACTTCACAAAGCCTGGCAAAAGCCCCGGAGCACTCTGGAAGGCAGCAGGGCCCTTTCCAGGCTTCCACAAAGCCTGGCTAAAGCTTTGGGGCACTCTGGAGAGAAGCAGGGCCCCTTGTGGGCACTGGCAAAAGCCGTCAGATACTCTGGAATGTTAGGATTAGGGTAAGAGATAGGGTTAGAAGTATGGGATAGGGTAAGGTTTAGTGTTAGGGGTTAGGTTTAGGGCTAGGGTTAGGGCCATTAGGGTTAGTGTAAGGAGCTAGAGATAGGGTTAGGGTTAGAGGGTAGGATTAGGGGGTTAGGGTTAGTGTTAGGATTAGGGGTTGGGTTAGGGATTAGAGTTAGTGTTAGGTTTTGGGGTTAGGGGGTTAGAGTTAGGGACTTAGATTTAGCAGCTTAGGTTTAGGGCTAGTGTTTAGGTTTAGGGGCTAGGTGTTGGGGTTAGGTTTAGTGTTAGGGTTAGGTTTAGGGATAACGTTAAGATTTGGGTTAGGGGTTAGAGGTTAGGCTTGGGGATTAGGGTTAGGTTTTGGCGTTAGGGTTTATAGTTAGCGTCATGTTTAGGATTAGGTTTACCATTTGGGGTTAGGGTTAGGTGGTTAGAGTTAGCGGTTTAGGGGGTTAGATTTAAGGAGTTATGTTTAGGGTTAGGGTTTAGGGTTAGGGGCTAGGGTTTAGGATTAGGGTTTAGGGTTAGGGTTAGCATTAATGTTTAGGGTTAGGGTTAGCATTAAGGTTTAGGGTTAGGGTTAAGTTTAGGGGTTAGGGTTTTTTTTAGGGGTTAAGTTTAGGGTTAGGATTTAGGGTTAGGTTTACCTTTCTGGGTTAGATTTAGGGTCAGGTTTAGTGTTTAGGGTTTGGGTTTGAGCTAGAGTTAGCTTTAATGTTTAGGGTTAGGGTTTAGGATTCAGGGTTTTTTTAACAATAGATCATAAAAGTTAATGAATAATAAGAGATATAATGGACATGGTATCTGTCAGCTTTAGCAGATTATTTGCCATTGTTTCACTTGCCATTTTTAGAGGGCAATGACAGTTGGAAGCTAGGTGAGTTGCTGCACATAGGAACAGGTGTTTCATCTGTTGCAAACATGGTTTTTTCAGCAGGGTTGACCCAGGTATCACGTAGATTCCAGCTGACACACAGGATGGTTTAGTGCAAGTCTGAACTGTCATTAAAGATCCCTGGATTTGAGAACCCAGTCAGACATGCAAGTGATACAAATCCTGGAGGAATTACTGGTACTTTGGAAGACAGGCTCTTTGAATAGACATGGATCCTGACATAAATGAGAGAACTTTTGGTGGCATTCAGGAGATTCATGGAAAGCAATTCATGCAGCTAGAAATAATCAGATGCACAAATAGAAGAATGGCAAAGAAGCCAAAGAATGGATCAGAAGCTGCAAGATATGATGACTAACAGATGCCAGTCGCACCAACTAACACTGGTAAGTGCATCATAAATCATATCAGCCAGGCTGTAACTCTGCTGTCCTTAGCATATTTTAAACTACAGAATACAGCATCTGATTTAGGAAAGAACTAACAGAAAAAAGCAAAATGTATACACAAGTTCTTTGACAAGCACAACAGAAACAATGAGCGGTTTGATAAAAAAGGAAGAGAGCCAGCGGTGTTTAATCCAGGAAGATAGGCAAAATGGGGATGTCATGACATAGTAAGGGTGGACAAAGGGACATTGTGCAGAGTTTGGATAGTGAATCAGTAGTCGTGAGGCATGGAACAAGCCCTGATCTGGTGCATCTTTCCTAGAGCTAGTAAAGAATAGACTATGTATTTATCATACAGCTATGCTCTGTTAAAAAATTAAAAAAAAATTAAAAAAAAAAAAACACCCAACAATTAAGTGACTTAATAATCACCCTGGTCATCCCAGATGAGTTCACAGTTCTCTGACCTGAGCTGACACTGCAAGGAAGTCTAGTTCTTGTTTCATGCAGGAGTAGCAAAGTTGATGGGCTGTGAGATGCCAGGACTTGAGGCTGATGATGTATCTGTGTCCAATCACTAGATTTCAAGTTGAAAGAAAGGAGCTGACAGAGCAGAACACTCTGGGTGCTGTAATTCATCGCAGCATTTAAACTGAGTGGCAGGATCTCTGATGATGCAGCAGAGGTAATAGGAATGTAGCTCTAGCAGCTGGAGTGCTGAGAGGAGACGCCTGGTCAGAAGAACACAGTGTGCAAGTCTGGTTACTACATCTAACACCAAGAGATGATAAGCATTGCCATTCATATAATATAGCTTAGTGGCCAAGGATGCAGTAGCAAGGCCCAAGCCCCTGTGAGTGTCCACTGTACTCTAGGCATCTACACTCAGCATTTCTGCAAATTAAGAATTAAGAACTCAAAGTGTTCTTGCTGCAAGGTTTTTCCAAGAAAATACTTCTGTTCTGAGTCAGCAAAAAGTAACAAAATCCAGCTTCCCAGAGTACAGGTGAGGGGACTGGCCACAGAGCCCTTCCCACAAAGAAAGGGGAGTGGAGTCCGCTTACATCAAGGCAAAGAGAAGGGAAACATTCATGGCAATCTTTGGAGGTTTTTGGAGAAAGTGCTGTCCTCTTGTCCACAGAACAACTGGAGATTGTTCACGGAGAGTCTTGTCTCATGAACATAGGCTATTGTAAAAATAAGTCATTAAATGGGTAGAGTGAATTTAGCACAGAAGCAGAAATTGGAATGACTAGGGGCAGATAGAAAAACAAGAACAAAATGCCTACTTGGCACATGGGGACAAGCAAGAGGGTCCACTGAAAGGAGGGATATCTCTCAAGATGAGGCACTCCCAGCAACAACAGCTTCCAGCACCCATTTGCCTTTTTCTCACTCCCCAGTGAATGCCTCAGCCTAGGACTCAGCAAGGTTAGGGGCATGTGAGCCTCACCCTCATCTCCCTCTCATGGCAGCGAGTCTCCTCAGCCCCAGACATGAGGAATGCAGCCAGTCACTGACCAGGCTCTTCAGAGGCATGTAGAAAAGGCAGCTCTTGACTCAGTGCTTTAAGTCTCAGGACTCCTTCCTCCAAGTCGATGCAACACTAAAAAAGGGGAGAGCCAGTTACTTGCTGGACATTTCAGATAGCAAATCTTATGATGCCTATGACTGGGGAAAACCTGTATAACAATCAAACAACTCCACTTCAGGTTTGTAGAGATCTTACAGTTCCCCTCCCTGTCCCCCATGCTGCCTCCTTGCTCCTTTTCCCTTCAATGGATTCCTCTCCAAACCCTTCACAGTGCCATTCCCCTCCCTTCTTCCCACGACTCCCTCTGAGGGGATGGCCTCACATCACTCAGCCATTCAGCCCAATGCTTTTCCTGCTTTATGAGTCTGACATGTGACATATTTGACAGGCAGAAGCAAGCTTGCTGCAGCCATTTGCTGAGCCACCCAGGAGCCAGACTCAGCAGAGCACTAACCCTGAGCTGAACTGACAAAAGGAGAGGACTCTCTCCACCGATGTCCAGCTAGTGTTGGACACTGAACATGATCATCCAGCTTCATTTGGCTCAAAGCAAGGGCAGAGCTTGTTCACATCTGCCTTCAAAAGGCAACACAGATATAACTCGTGACACAGTGTGCCTTGCCTTTTCTAGTCTCCTCTTCAGTTTCCTCTTCCTGTTTGCAACTTGTATGGTCAGGAATACAAAGAATGGGAGATGTAATAGTATCCTATTGAGTGATTCCTTCCTTAAAACCTTTAAGAAGGACTGGAAAGGAATCAAGTGACTCAGAGCATACTGCAGTCAGCCAGGCAGCTGTGCAACAAGCATTGCAAGTGGCACCCTGGAAGACCTGGCCATAAGTATTTCTGATGCTTCCAACAACCAAATCTTGGAGAACTTGTTAAGAGGAGCCCTGCAATAAGCAAAAAGCTGTTCCTTACCTTGAGAGACAACAGAGTCTGGAGACCAATGCAAAACTCCAGCATTTCATCATCTGAGAAGAGAGAAGAGACTGATTAGGCTCAAGACTATATATACTGCCCCTCTAAAGAAAGTGTCTCTCTCCTGTAAGAGGATGTGGAATATGAGAGCATCTGGTTCATAAAGTTATATGGTTATGGCCTATTCAGTATAAAGTAAATACAAATAACAAGGAAAGTGATCAATTAAACACACAAACATTAAAAGCAGGTGGTAACAGTGACAATAACAGTGACAAAGACCAGCACTCTTCTGCCACTGACTGATGAGCCATTAAAGAAGCTACTTAGGCAAAGCCCTGAAGAGGGCCAAAATGAGCTTTGTAGCTGATAAGAGGAGGGAACCATGACTATCATGAGTATTATGAGATATTTGAGGGTGTTTGTGGGATTGTTTGAAACTTACTATGAGATATCAGAAGGGGCTTGTGAGACCATGTCAAACTTACTATGGGCTGTGTAGGGGAAGGGCAAAAGGCAGGAGAAGGCAAGCAGCAGGGTGGATCAGGGAAGAACAAGCATGGAAAAATGGAGAGCAGGGGGGATGAGGGGGCCAGTCACATGCAAGCAGGCTGTTGGTCAGTTCACTTGTCTGACTGAACCCTGCCTGTACTAATAAAACCTTAATTTTATTAAGTAATTTTTTTCTGTGTAACCTCTCTATCCTACATGTGACTGCTGCAAGTCTTAAGTGTCAGCAAGTGTAGAAGATGCCATGGGTTAAAGGGCAAATAGCTCTAGATGTCAGCAACCAGAGGGACTGGCATGCAAGAGAGGTGCCAGTAACTGAAGGGACCACAGGCCATAGGGCTCATAGGTCTCTGTCAGCAACTGGAGAAAGGGACATAGTTCACAGGTGCCAGCAACGAGAGAGACCAGTGAGCAAGAGAAGTCTGGGTGCCTGTAACTGGGGAAGGGAGCACAGGCCTAGGGCTCATACACCTGGGTGCCAGCAACTGGAGGTACTGCAATGTGTGCTGCAAGTTCTAAGTTCCAGTAACTGGAGAAGGACCATGGGTCACAGAGCTTGCAGGTCTAGGTGCCAGCAACTGGAGAGGTCAGCATGCAAGAGAGCTCTGGGTAGTACCAGCTCTGACCAGGGTCACAGTGGCCTTAGGTTTATAAGCCAGCAACTGAAGAGGACAGGGCATATGTGTGAGAGGTCTAAATGCCACTAACTAGAAAGACTTGGGTGTGTTTATATTTCTCCAGTGAATTTAATCCTATATGCTTGTGGGTTTGTATACATAATTAGCTAGCAAACTTCCATCTGGTCTAGCCAGTGAGTAGGAGGAAGTCTGCATCTGGAAAGACTCAAGGTCTGGATCAGTGGCTAGATAAGGGGCCCAGGGTCCAGACATGGATATAAGACAGACCTAGAAGCTGTGCTGTTATTTGAAGACTCTGTGAATATGAGTGTGCTTGTGAATCTAGAGACTGAGGATATATGAGCTTCTGCTAGAGAACTTCAATCCTGGTCAGCCAGAGAGGAGGACCAGGACTGGGCTATCTGTGCTCGTATTTATGTGAGTGCTGGTAAAGGCACTGCTCTATGTGTGGTAATCTGTGTGGCTGGCCTTGTCTGTGTCCTCTCTGAATGTGCCTCTCTGGAATATACGTTCAGCCTTCTACTGTCCGAACCTGCCACTAAGAACATGCATTGGATGGGTGAGAGCGACCTCTTGGGTCTTAGAGCCATCCATCTGGACTTCAGTGGCAGGGAAGAAGGAATCCCCAGCTCCTGGAGTCTGCAGGATTCAGCAGCCACCAGTAACATCATTAATATTTCCCTTGTCTCCTTTATGCCTGCTTGCCCTGTAACGAGTGGCTGTATTTTATAATTTATTTATAACCACATAAGCAAGAGCACTGTGCGCACAGGGAGATGTAGGGCACAGATGTAGCAATTCTGCTCCTTCCAGACAGCCATTTCTACATCCCAGCAAAATGGATAGGTGCTACTGGGCTAAATTCACCTGTGCTGGTACTAATACAGTCTTCCCATGAAGGGCAAGAACAAGTAGAGGGGAAACCAAGGGAAGAAGAGTGAGCTCGAGTGTGGAAGAGGAGGAAGCTCTTTCTAGATGACTACAAAAGTGGGAAAAATGGACATGAAAAGAGGGAGCAAGGGAGGCCTTGGAAGATGAATAGTAATCATCAAAGATGAGGAGACAGATAAAGGCACGAGGGTAAAGCTGGAAGACTAATAGGGAGAAAGAACAGGGAAAAAAAAGACGACTAAGTTGTTTTCAGCATATGCACAGCCTGATGTAAATGCAGAACATGCAGCCTTTCTGCTGTTTTCTGGGTGTGCTCCAGTGCCTGCTGACTTGACCTTGTCTCCTACGGCTCCTTCCTTCAAAGGGTCCTGCCTCAGGACACCGAGAGAGACTCAGCACTCTGGGGCTACCAGGTTCTTCTAGGGTGCTCCCTGCAGCAGAGGCAGATGAGTAGACAGAAAAACACTCTGGGGAATAAGCTATACCCTCTGTCAGTTTCTCTGATGACTTCCATCCAGCCAAAGACACAAGTGCCCATTCAATAGGAGAACATAAGGCACCAGAGGACTAATCAAGCAGTCTGGATAATTTTAAGAAAGGCCCATTTTAGAAGGAAATGAGAATTTTCCACATCCTTTGTTAAGACCAAAAAGCACCTCATTTCTCTCCACTTTCAACGTCGTCTGTCTTCTCTGTACTCTTCCTACATTGAGATTCACAGTGCACAATGATCTTGGCCAGCAGTGGTGGTGACCACAGCACCAACCTCCCACCACACTACGCTTTTCCCAGAGATCCTTTTAAATGCCCTTGGCAGGGCAAGAGGGACACAGGAAAACTGGGGGAGAGGAGGGGCTGGCACTCTCACCTACAACCAGCGCTGAACACAGCACTGTCTCCTGGCCAAATTGCAACTCCACATGTTCTACTCGGCCAACAACGCTGGGGATGGGAAGAGAGAGGTCTCCACAGTCCATGGCAGACACTTCTTCCAGCCTGTGGGACACAAGATGTGTTATTGCCTCAAGTGGAGGAAGAGGAGGAAAACAGGACTTCTCACTGATGGCAGTACTTCTTGGTCTCATTGGGAACAGGCCCACAAGAGGAGGAATCTCTTTCATACAGCATGTCTGGAGGTAGATTCCACAAGCAAAAGCATAAGGCGCTGTCCATTTGGGTTCCTCACCACTGAGGCTAACCATCAGCTGGCCAGCTTTGCCCTGCAGTACACACAGACAGAATGACACAGCTCTGCCTCCTAGTCTGGGATCTGCACACAACTTTGCCAGTGCTCCTGATGTCTTGCCCTGTAGCCCACCCTCTGCATCTTCTCCTAAACAGCCATGTGCACATGCAAATCTGCTAGTAATATCATTTGGGCTGGGAATCAAGAGTGCCTACGTTCTTGTCATAGGTTTTCTTTTAGCCACCCCTCCTTTTCTACTGTGCAGAGACTTACCCCAGCCGGTTTAAACAGCTCTTGGAGATGAGATTTGGTAGACACCCAGTGTTAACAGTCGCTTTCAACACCTGACCTTGGCACTAGAAAAAACAACAACAGATAATTACTGTGGGCTCAAAATTGGCATACCCACTCCTCCAACCATGTGACAATCCCTTAGACCTTCCTTAGCAATACAGCCAAAGATGTGGTGTTTTAGGCAGTAGTTAGAAGGCAGGAAACTAATCCAAGACAATGGTGGTCTCCCCAGTGCTCTGCAAACCTCTGCCAAAGACTTCTTTTTGAGTTTGTCTTCTTTAATTTGTATTTGATTGCCCAGATACTTATCTATTATTAGCAACTTTAACTTGCAGTATTCCAGTCAAAAGATGCATAACTAGTGAATTTGTTCAGAAAACCCACATGGACTTTATTAGCAGAGCAGTAATTGATATGACAAAGCTTCTAAAGGAACATAAGCATCTGCTACAGCCTTTGTAGGTTTCCTCTCTCCATTTCTTCTGGTGTCACAGGGAACAGTATTCCAGGGCTAGACATCCTTTCTCAGTTGAACAGCTTCCAGAGGGAGAAGTCTCTGGGAGAAGCACGAGCACCCAGGACAAGCATCCCTGAGAAGAGCTTGAATTTAAGGTAGTTCCCAAGATAACTGACACATCCAAGTGACCCTTGAATCCAAGGAACAACCTAATCAAGAGGTGTCTGTTTTGTGTAGGGCTTACATTAAGTTCCTACAGAGCTCTTTAAGGAAATATGACATGAACATTACAACTGCAATATTCACAGCTGGTGTCATCTAGCAAAGGGAGGGACTGGATGCCCTGCACCCAAGTCGCCTCTGCATGATCTTACTGGAACAATCCCCAGTGCCTTGCCCACTTCATTTCTTCACCCCTTTGCACTAGAAAGGGAACAGAAGATGTGGTTGCCATCTGTTTTCTGTCCCCTCTGCACAGAGGTCCTTAATGGCAGGCCAGAGTTGCTGAAGTAACAACAGGTCTCATATACGGTAGAGGTCTGAAAAAATAGGGTTGTCAAGGACATCAATAGGAGTTAGGTTCAGAAAAAAAAGGAGGAGCAGGACTTCATAAAGGAACTGGAAAAGATGGCGTAACTGCCGTCTACAAAATATGGCTTGCACCTACCTACAGTGCCTAACCATACCCATTCTTGACAGCCTAGTTCTTCACCAACACCCAAAAAAAAAACCAACCACAAAGTTTTGCTCTTGGGAGGTTCATTTTCCTCCTGCTATAATTTGTATTTTTCCTGTGATTCCTTCTCTTCCATCCACTATGGCACTCAGTGCCATGAGCCACTCAGAAGCATCAACAGACCTCCCACAGCTTCTCTACCCTTCTCTCATTCCTGATGAGCTTAAATGCTTTGAACACCTTAAGCAGATCAGCATGACTATCAGGGACTCAGTGCAGCACCAGTAGGGTCAAGGAAAATGTCTCAATTTCCTGATTTCTTAAGTAAATCTGTTTATGATTATTACATGGGTTAATCATCACAGAGAGTACATCCAGTATTTCCAAGATTTCATTTTCAAAAATGTGCTATTTGTGTTATTATAAAAAGAAAGGAGAAAACAACTGTGAGAAATACTGGAATGCTGTAAACAGACACAACACCAATAGTATCTTGAGTGCTAACTGCACTCAAGGCAACCTCAGAGAGTGCATGCTGGAAACGTCAGGTCTGTTTTGTCTTGGAGCTTTACCTTTGGTCTAAACTACATCTGCAATACATCAGTGCAGCGAATTTCATCATTCTGAAAATTTAGATACACCATATTCCTAGAATGGCCATTTAGTTGAGAAATTCTCAAGAAGTGCAAGACCACTGGAGCTAGAGATCTCAACCTATTTTGTTTTACAGAGTTCACCAAGAATCATGTAAGACTCATCTATGTATATATGATGTATATTTAAATAACATCAGTTGTTTTAGAAGGATGAGCATTCACCATGTGTGGCCTCATCCAGGAACAAGGAGAGCAGTGCTCAAGCAGTGTCTACACAGAAAATATGCACAGATGCATATTTTCAACAGCTCCTGATTTGGTTGTTAGACTTTTTCTTCTTTAATGTAAAAAAGCATGTCTTATTCATAAAGAATTATGTCCAGTTAATTAACAGTCCCATGTGACTGCAAACACTCGTGACTTCTTACAACACCCAAGTGAGGCATATCATGCTAAATACTTTAGGAAAGCCAAAGCCAAGACAGATCTCACAAACTTCTGGCTGCCAGCACTGTGCTTTCCCCATTATATCATGTGCTTCTCACAGTCTCAGCCACAATGGCATCTACATTCAATCCAAGACTGCTCTTTGGCACATGGTATGGAAATTGCCACAGAACTACAAAGTCACAGTTTGGGAGAACACAAAACTTAACCGACCTGATACCAGCTGGAAGATTCATGAAACAGAGTCAGAGCACAGAGAAACCAGCCCCCAGAAGTTCTCTCTGCAGTTCTTTGCACATTCATACAGGAATACTCCCCCAGCTCCTTCATAAATGAGCAGTGCCATTTCACTGCAGAGCAGCTTGAACTGCTATCCCATGGTAATACAGATCACACCTGAGTAGGAGATCCACCTGAGCTGCTGCCTCACACCCATTCTCGTGCCCTTCGTTCATGCATGCCTCCTGCCTCTTGGCACAAATCTGCTTTAAGCAAGTGGGGGAGCATGCTAGAGCCTCACAGAAGGGGAAGAGCTGCAAAACACTCTATTTAGAAGCTCCTGACTTTGGCAATACTTCTGCTTGTTTAAGAAAAAACATTGCCGCTGTGGCTCCAGGCTGCCTGGCATATCAAGTTCAAACATTCAGGACTAGGAGTAGTGCCTGCCCATAGAGGTCCCCAAGACCAACTGGAGAGATCCCACCTTACCTCATGACAACAGCTGTTTGTGGCAAAAGCCGTTATTACAAACTCCAGGCTTCTAGAGAGAAAACAGCCTGGAAATTGACTGGACCCAGAGGAGAGTCCCTTATCGCTGCCCATGGCAGGGGGGTTGTAACTAGACGGTCTTTAAGATCCGTTCCAACTCAAACCATTCTATGATTCTAGGATTCTATGACAAAATGCCTCCCCTTCTGCTTTTAGAACTCTGTAATGTCTGTGCTGCCTGGTCCTCACTGACACATCAGCCCTGCCTGGAAGGACTGTGGCCAGATTAAGCAAGGCCACAAGGCAAGAGGCAAGATAAAGTACAAAGTGCCAATACATTCTAAGCGTCTCCCTCCTCATCCTCTGTACTGAACTTCATAGAAGAGGCTTCCCTGTGCCTCCTCACTACCTGTGGGTATATTAGCCATGAGTGTCAGGTCGGGTATGCTACCACATCTGCCCAGACTGCAACCTGCCAACTGTCCAGCTGAATCAGCTCTTCCTCATTTGGAAAGAGTTAACCATCCCTGTGGCTCACAGAGGCCAACTGTTCATTGCCCAGCTACAGAAAAGGCACTGTATCAGCTCTTCAGAAACACAAGACTTGAAGTATGGACAGCAATTGCTAAGGAATCACTTTGGGAGCAGGCAGACCTGAGATGCACGAGCTGTTAGCATTGTTGTGATAATAAACCTAAACTATATCACTAGGCAGATTCTTGAGTTTTGTTTCAGAGCAGGATGGGAAAGTTGCAAGTTAGAAACTTGCTAGGATATAACAGGACAGTGATTATTCTGCAGAAAACAACATTTCATCTCGTTCAGTGGTAAACAGCCCTGCACAGTTATTAGCTCCAGCAGCCTCACAAAAGCTATCCAACTTCCAATTATACTACTAACTATTTGCCCAGAGAACTCACCAGGAGCCTGAGGAGAGTCCTTGGTCCAGCATAGCACAAATACAATGCAGATTAGGTAAGGAAAGGAGTACACAGGCAGCTGACGATCACTGTAAGCCTTCTTGGACTAAGAGGACTTTTCATCACATTACCCACTCTCATCTCTGCCTCAGGATTTTCAGCCTGTTACTACCAGTCACCATTAGTCTTTATCTAAAAGTCAATTATGGAGATTTCCAAGAAAGAGAAAGAGGGGAAGGGAATCAGCAAGGATCACCATTTATAAAGAGCTTTGTTTTCTGAAATAATGTCAGTTCCAAAGTCAGGAAGCTGCTTTAATCAACCAAGGTTGATTAATCCCAGGTTGGCTTGGCACAGAGGAAAAGCAGCCTTGGACAGCAGTGGAATCTTTCAGCATGTATTTCCAAGTCAACAAGAGACAAGCCCCACGACAAAAAAAAAACCCAGCAGCTTGATTTTATGATGCAGGTGCCACTCATGGCAAGCTTTCCAAAGTGCTTTGCAAAAACTCAAAAAAAAAGGGCAATTCTGCTAAAGTACCATGTGAGCAACCCACCTAAGTAAATAGGAGGGTGAGTGACTCTGCAGTACAATTATTATAGACTGGGTCTGTCTGTGATCTCTGAAACTTAAAAAGGCCTTAGGCACAGGACAACTATAACCTGTTAGAGTGAAAACACTTATTGCCTGAATCTCCCTGTATCACTGAAGTCTACGTATATACAGCTTTATTTCCTAGTCAAGTTCAGTTACTAGTCAGGTGATGCATTTGTTACCACCTTGAAATTTTCAGCATACTTGCCTGAGTGTGAATGGAAGCTTTATGCTGGTAAATGATCTTTTCTCGGGAGCTGCTATCAGAAAGAAGAGACTTCACTGGGGTCATGTTCCATTTCTAATAAAAACTATACCATAGTCAGTTCTCCGAAAGGTACCAGCTTACCTCTCTGGTTAAAATGAACTGGCAGCCTGAGTGCCATAGATCTGTTACTTACAGGCGAGGCTTTTTGAAGTTCACAAATGTGAACATGAAAAGCAGCAAGATTAAAAAGAAGGGGAGGAGAGCTTCCCTTCCTTCAGTGTAAGAAGATTAAGTGTGACAAACAGTGATTGGCTCTTAAAAAGGGCAGAAAAGGGGAGAAATTCCTGTGCAGAAGGTACTGAGTTCAGAGAGAGTTAAGTGCAGCATGAGACCTATTTCCTTGATTGTGATGTTCATTAACCTCCCTTGATGAAGGAAAATGTAATGTGTGTGACAGTTGGGGTACAAGTCCATTAGAAACACAAAAGGGGAACGAGTAGTGGACTCTGACACTGAGTTAGCTACTGCCCCTGGGATATGATACCTATGCATGTCTGTCCTTGCTTGATGTACATGCCTAGCAAAAAAACACCCTTTATCACTGAGTTTCCTCTTACAGAACAATACAGAGTGGTGATTAAAGAAAAAGAAACACCTTCATTTGCTCAAAAAAAGACTCCAGCTATTTGGAGAAATTACACTGAGAGCCATTCATCCTACTAGTCTGTTTTCCCAAGTATGGTTTGTTAATCTAGCTGCATCAGAGTCTAAAATCCAGGGTAAGCCGTGCCTAACTGCAACAGTAAAGGCTGGAAAACAAACCAGATGGTGGCTTTGCGTGGTCCTGAGACACCTGATCTGAACATTTCAGAAACTTGCTACCAGGCTGTGTTCATATGATAATTAATTGTGCCAACTGAATTTTCAAAGGTGTATGTGTTTTTCCTGGAAGTGTAGACTTTACACTCTTAACATGTGAGATGTTCTTTAGGACAGGTAACTGAAATAAACACAGCTTTAAAATGGGTTTTGTATACCAGGTCTATATCTTGGTGAGTCTCATATCTGCATAGTACTGACCAGCTCTAACCATGCAGCCCTCTTTCATGGGGTACAGCTTTTGGATATGCTTTCTTACCTACAGTGGGCAGGGGGGAGTGTGTACTGCTGTATAGGAGGATATAAGAAAAGGGAGCTAAAAATACTGCTTCCATCAACAAATGCAACAGCGCTAATTCAGAGCACAGTCAGCCACATTCTTAGGAGGTCCTTTGACACTTGAGAGAATCAGACCATACTGGATCCAGTAAGTGTAAATCAGCTAGGGGCACCTGTCTTAAAAGGTGATAAGGAGATAGGGAGACATTCTTTGCTTCTGTATGCAGTTATGAAATATCTCATATCATGGGAAAGCTGGCCTCCAAAGGAAAGAAATGTGATTAAGGTAATTTATCTTCAAATATGGACAACTAGAATGCATGTGGCAGAAAGGCTTTCCTCTGTCTGTTGGAAGAACTGAATAATCCAAACTCTAAAAGAGGCCATGAGGGAAATCTGCTCTCTCTGGCTGCAGCTGGCTTTGCGATTAATAACTTAGCACGACCCTTGAGAGTGGGGCAGCTGGAACTCATTGAGCATTTGCCATCACTGTGAAATCAGCAGCACCATGTTGTTGCCTTACCTGGCACTGTATTAGCAGGGGTGAAGTCTCTTTTCTCCTGTCCTCTCCCCTTTCCATCTTTTCATCCTGGTCCTTTGCCAGCGGAGATTGAACCCACGCAGACTGAACCCTGGTCTCGCCCCGCAGCTTGTTCAGATTGCCTTCCAAGAGGCGCCGCTGGACCACACTATGTGGCTGCTGTCTCCATCACAAAGAAAGAGAAATCCCAGCTAAGTAGGGAGCTAAGGACAAGGATATTTGCTAGCCCAGGGAAGCAGATTGCAAATGCTTGATCCAACTGATCATCCTGATGAAAGACAGGCTTATCCCAAAAAACTTTCTTTAAATCCCAAGATTTTTTTCTGTAGCCGCTAAGGTGATGTTAAAGCGTTGGGCTGTCTGTGACAGGCAGGTGTCTGGGATGCAATTGTTGGAGGAGAAGAACCTGCCTGATGCATGCTGTCCCCACACATATCTGTTCCTTCAGCTAAACATCCACTCAGCAGTCTCATACCTGTTCAGGTACTGCAATACACTACCTGGTGGGTGCGTGCTGACATCCAACCAGGCACACTTACACCTTCTAACATGGGAGGGGACAGGGGATGCAGCATGTGTGTGATGTACATGTGGGTAGGAAGGCAGGGCTCCAGAAATTTTAGATGTACAAGCACTTATTTGTAGTGAAGCAGGAAGCTTCCCCTGCACAGGAAACTAAAACTAGCTTCTAATGTTCTTTGGAGTCTGTCTCTTCTTCCCTCCATCAGAAGTGATACTATTTTGACTACCTTCCTAGTTGTGGGAGCATCTATGAAGCCCTATGTTGTTCACAGCTAGAAGGGAGTGCCATCAGCCAGATCAGCGGCTGAAGGAACTTCATTCCTATCTCATGTATCTCGTTCATACCTCATGTATCTTGTATTCCTATCTCCTTTCTTCGAGGCAGAAGAAAGGGAGGTGCACCAAAAGGGAAGAAAATTTGTGAAAACCTTCTTGTCCCAACATTGCATACACATACAGGAAAGTGTTGCTTTGGAAAGAAAGCTCCCTTTGTTATCAGCTTGATGCTCTAGTTTTTGCCCAATGTTGATCCAGTGCCTCCAGTCCCTGCACAGCTACTGAATCAACAATGGGCAGCACCAATGAAGTAGGCCTGTTGGAGATAGCTTTGTCCGTTCTCCATGTACTTGGCCCCATGGCCCTTCTCCAGGAAAGCAGTTGCTCAGAGCTGACTATAATATTCTCAGTAACAACTGCTGTGTGAATAAAGGCAATGAATCTAAAGGGGCTAACGTGCTACAGCATAAACTGTTGCTTTTATCTTTCTCAAAAAAAATTTTAAAAATCAACTTTCAGATGGTGCAGCAGTTTGATGCAGGATCTTATCAACATGCAGCCAAACATTTGAATTAGACCAGAGCTGCCAATGAGTTGGGCTGTATTAACCCTACAGGGTGTGTGAGCTTCAGACTAGTTTGATGCTTGGTCAGAAGGCTGAGGCTGGGGAAGCGTAAATTGCAACTCGAAGCCCAGTGAGTTGTCAGTTTTGCCCAATGGTTGGAGCAGGAGAGCTGTTACTGGCTCTTTGGTTGCACTGAGCATTGCTCTTTGCAAGATGCCGAGTCCCTCATGCCTCTGTTTCCCCATCGCTCAAGGGGCGAGAGTCAGATCATTCACATGCTGCATGAGAGACACTGCAGTAGTTGAAAAAGTGAGGTAAAAATATCCCTCTGTTCCTGGACTTTTCCCAGCCTGCTGTGCAGGCCCACAGCACAGCTGGCCGTTGTACTTCACTCCCTAAATACTCTGAGCACATTGCCAGTTTGGCTGCCAGCTAACATCTGGGCCATGGGAAAAGGGCAGGGAACCAACAGCAGGTCTCCAAATTCCCATCCTCCCTCCTGTCTCCTCTCACAATCTGGCATGCAAAGGACCTTTCCCTCTCCCCGCAACCTTTCCCCAGGAAGAGCAGGCCCTTTGCAGCTGCTACCTCCGTCTCCTTCTTGTTACTCAGGCTGGGAAGAGGCCAAGCACTGATGGGGAGTAGCTGAGTTTTGGGACTGTGGAGGCATCTGATTCAAGAGCAAATTCCTGGGGCCCTCCCTGTCTTCTGCCTCACCAGTGAGATGGAGAAGTGGAGACCGCTGTCTCTCTTGGCCTGATAAGAAACAATGAGATGAAGGGGATGGTGAGAGAGGACTTGAAGGGAGTTGTGGCCAGCAGCTGGAAGGGTCAGAGCGGGTTCCCAGTGCAACTCATCAGGTTCAGGCTCTCCAATGTGAAATCTCAAGGCCCTTGCCTTGAAGGTGAAGTGGTATGAGCTGGGGATCTTGATTTTTGGGAGGAGAGAAGCCAGAACTTCAGATTTTCTTGGTGCTTTCAGAATATTTTAGCTGAAGCAGATACTTCTTTTTTTGCCATTTAAAAAAAAAAAAAGTGTCATGCTTGTAGTTGTTATAAAGCTGGAAATGTGAGGTCTCCACTGAAATGTATAATGACTCTTTGTTGGAAATGTGATGGGTGCATCAAATCCCAGACACTGCTAGATGCATTGCATAAGCTGAATGCACACTCAGAATACACAGAAAAGAGTGGCAAAAAGTAACAGCCTGACTTTGTATAAGAAAATATGTAGTTTTTTTAAATGGCATGGGACCTTGCTCTAATTTTAGGACATGTGGGGCTGCCACAGCTGGAGTCTCTGGCACTGTCAGCGGAGACATATTTTGGGGAATTAATTAAACTCTCCTCCAAGCTATAGGACTCTGGGGTGTTCTGCATTCTCTCCAAAATCAACCTCTCTAGCACTTCCTGCTGCTTTGTTTTCAGCCCTGCATTCCTGTCCTCCAGGAGGGAGCCAGATTGGTTTAGGAAACATAGATGGAGTTTTGCATGGGGCTGGAGGAGTGCCTGAAAGCGTATTTTGGACTCTAATTTGCAGCCCCCAAAACATCACAGGGATCTCACAGTGGCCCATCAAGTTGCAGGGACTGCTGAATTGCTCTTGGAAATCTAAGGCCTGGTTCTTCTCTTGCTCCGAGGAAAACCAGAAATGGAGGTACTGCAGCTACCGCATTGACCCCAGGTATGGCACTATGTGTGCGAACTTTGCACAGGTGCCACACTTTATTTTGTGCCTTCTAACACCAGTGCAAAATTTCCATGCCAGAAAAGACGTTGTGCTTTATTCACTGCTCCCTAGCTCCATGGTAAAAATGTTTCAGCCTTTCAGTTCATTCAAATATGAACTATGCAATGGTTTTGAGTGACCAAACACCGTCTGCATGCAAGGAAGTCTCCTGCCTAGAATGGTTAATTTGACCAGGAAAGCTGCTCGTGGCAAGCGATTCGGACAAGGCCTATCTTGCTAGAGCAAGAATTTGGGGCTTCAGAGTGCCAGCCTCTGGAGGCCAAGGCTACCACCGTACTGTGCAGGACTCTCACAGAGGCCTCAGGCTGACACTGTCGTTTTGGGGCATGATGTGTCAGGAGTCAATTCCAAAGCACAGGAGGTAGACATGTTTCTCTCTGCCTTCGTGGCTGGGCTCAGCAAACATGCACTCAAAAGTGGTTCTTCCTGTATCCTGCCAAAAGCTGTATAAGGAAGAGTCCAGGGGTATGTCTGGCTATCCCCTCCTGAGGAGATGTTTCAGCTGCAACGCTGCAGAGCCTGAAGGGCCAGTGCTAGCCTGCCCGAGCTGCCAGCCTGAACGGGGCCCTCCAGGCTCCGATGTGGCCAGACCTCCTTCCCCACAGGGAACAGAGGCCCCATTCCTCGCTAACATGAAACTTATGTGACTCCCCTCTTGTACTTCAGACAGCGACTGTGTTCAGGGCCAGAGGGACGCTCAAGACTAGTCCCTGCTGAAATCCGTGTGTAAGGCTGTGAAGGGCTGGAGGAGCACGAGGTGACAGCTCAGGGTGACTTTGAGGAGCCACCCTTGACCCTGCTGAGCCAGGGACTCTCAGCAGCAGCCGAGGCGGCTGCGGGGAGGGGGGCGGGAGCAGAAGGGGGCGCTGGCGCGGGAATGTGGCACTGACCCCTCGTCTGCACACGGCAGAGCTGCTGCACCCAAAGGTTTCAGCAAGGGGGATAGCTCCCATTCAGGCCCAGTGCCTGGGACCCTGCCTGTCCTGCACACGTGTGCCCCTGTGCACAGCAGCGCCTCGCTGCCGGCAGCCGTGGGGCCTGCCACGGGAGCCGGGAAACGACCGGCGGAGATACACACGCACGCGCATCCGTGGTGTTGCTGCGATGGTCTGAGAATACAGAGGGAAGCACGGGCTGCAGGAAGGGGCAAGATCTTTTATGACACCCACTGGCAAAGCTGGAATAAGTGGTTGTGTCCACATCACTGGCCAGACCCAGGCCCTCTTTTGGGAAAATGATTTAGACCTCCGCATCCCTGAGCAGTTCCACTCCACAGTGGAGAGGAGAAGTTAGACAGCAAAACTGCCAGAGCAAGGGGGAGATGCGTGCAGTTAAGCCAGCAAGAGATCCTGTGGGAAACTGCTCCCTGCCTTGGGGAAGTCTCTTCAGACCACAGACTGGCCAGGCTCCTGGAACAGATCCCCTCCCTGATGACTCCTGTTCCATGTCTCCACAAGGAGACACCCACAGGCCTCACGCCGGTGCCTCTTCCCCAAAGATGTTATCCATGGGTGCTGGCCACTGCAGCTGCCTGCATGCCTGGCTAGCAGTCCTGCCCTTGCTTGCCCCTCCAGAAATCCAAAGAGTGGGGGGAAAGCGAATAACGCAAAAAGGTGACAAGGTCAAATATAAGCCTCTTGGAGTTTCATGAACTGTGCTTCCATCCCTGCTGAGTCCAGGAAGGAGTCTGCTTTTGAGCTGGATCATGCAGGAATACATGGGAGCTTTCAGAGACGTCCCACATGGAAACATACATGTCAGATGAACATATTTATGTACTGGGTGAGTGGAAAATTGTAGCCGGGGGAGTCCTTCTAGTCCATGCCTGCCTGCCTTTGTGAGGAGTTTGGTCCCTATGGGGACATGGGAAAATATAGATGCAAAAAATGGGCAATTCATTCTTTCCCCTCACCCTGACCTGCTCCTAGATGATCCTGAAGGGAAGTTTCATCTTTGCTGAACCCATGACCCTTTCACAAAGCCTGGCAGCAGTTCCCAACTGGGATGAAGGCTATTAGGAGGACCCCCTCCCAAATGGGGTCCCACTGGACTCACCAGATCCTTGGAGGTGCCAAGCCTTGTCAAGCCGTCCAGGGGCAGCAGGTCAGCAGAGTCCTTGTGCACAAACTGGGTGGCCTGTTTAAGGCGCCTCTTCTGTTGCAGAATAGCTTTGTTCCTCAGCTCCACCTCACACTCCCGTCGCTCCAGGTCAGGAGTACCCTCGCTCTGTTTTTCCTCCTGGTCTCCTTGCCCCAGTGGCAGGGGGCAGCTCTTCCTTGTGCTCATGGTGAAGACTCAAATAGAACAGGTCCTTCTTGGTATGCTGGGCTGTTCCCTGCACTCGTCTCCTGGTGTTTGCCCTCTTGAGGCTGACTCAGTCTCTGAGCTCCTTTCCCTTTCCCTTCCCCACAGCTCTCCTTCTCTCCCTTTTTCTGCCTTTCTTCCTGCTCTCTTAGTTATAACTCATCCATCTCTGAAGTGTCTCTGTGCCTTTTTCTCCCTCTGTCCTCTCCACTCCCCCGGTGTCCCTCTGCTCTGCTCCCCACCTCTTCCTCTCCCTCTCTTCTCCTGCCCTGACTGCAGCTCTGCCTCCTCCCGTCGGTGGGTCCCTGTCGTAACAGAAAAAGCCCCACGTCAGAAACCAATTTCCATAAATTACAGCAGAGCCGGCAAGATGCTCCGGCTGGAAAAATCCAGCAGCAGAAGGATGGCCCCGCTGTTGGGGGCTGGACTTACGTCCCTTGGGCTGTGCGCGCGCACGCGCCTGTGTGTGTGAGTGAGTGTGTATACACTGCCTGTTCCCCCCGATACACTGAAGAGACAGTAAATCTCTCGGTGGCAGGCTGTGCAGTTCAGTGTCTCTGCTGGGGGAGGCTTTGACGCATCTCAGTGAATCTGTAAATACTGGGAACAACATGGTTCAGTCTCGGAGATGATGCAGTGCCTTGGTAAACGGGAGAGAGCATCTGCCTCAAGGCTCCTGGCAGGCATGCCCAGTCTCATTTCTGCAGAGAGTGTCATGCATTTGGAATAGGCTGCGCTGAAGGATTTTACTGTGTAGCTTGAATGAAATGCTGAAGGCCTGGTTTCTCCTTCTGGCCAGGGCAAATGTATTGGGCCTGACTCTGCCCTCAATTTCACCCCTCTCCATCTAAAGCCAAAGTTGCAGAAGCCTAAAATCACTGGCTTGTCGATACCAGTGGAGTTGACTCCCTATTTACACTAAAAGTATGCTGACATTGCTGCATTGTGGGATGCCTGGATCAGGGCAGACACCCCTTCTCTCAGGGGAGAAAGGACATGGCAGAGCTCACTTTTTCAACTTTATGCCTCCACATTCTCCGGCTTGAAACTGTAAGTTTCAACTTGAACCGAAGCTGCTTTATTTTGATCCCTTTTCACTGGTGAATGCACTGCCCCAGTAAGCACCAGTTCTGATGTCATGTACAGAGGAGGAAACTGAGTTTTACTCAGCTGTGAAGCTGAGGACAGCATTACCTTTCCGTGAATGTCAGCTGGGCGTGAAACAGTTTTCATGTACAACATAGAAGGAATAGCAGCAACGGACTATGAAAGTTACAGCAAAAGGAGGCTTTCTGTTGGGGTAGTATGTAACATTCCAACATTGCTGATACCAATTACTTCTGTGTTCTAGATTGTATATAAAAATATAACAATGAGTTTGCAATGTTAGGGAGTAAATCCAATGGTCCATGTACAAAGATGAGTCCAGTCAGCCACTGTGAGACCTCAGTGTGGTCGCAGAAACTACAAAAAAATTTGGCCTCAGTGCAAAGCAAACCACG
This sequence comes from Fulmarus glacialis, assembly GCF_000690835.1. NCBI lineage: Eukaryota > Metazoa > Chordata > Aves > Procellariiformes > Procellariidae > Fulmarus > Fulmarus glacialis. The sequence goes on along the minus strand of NW_009191138.1, from coordinate 20,743 downwards.
TTGTTTACCTTTTACCTTGTTTACCTTTAGCATTTCTCTTGGGATCTTCGGTCCTCAAATGTGAGAAGGGAGGCTGGTCATTTTTAGAGTCATTCTAAAATTTGTAGAGGTTTACCTTTTTGTTCTCAGTATGCTAACTGCTTTACACAAGGTATCATGGTTCCCACAGCACCAACCTGCAGAACCAGATTTGGCAGGAATGGGAGTAGAAATAGATTCTAACTGCTTTACACTACAAGGCCAAACTCCAACATCATAATGCAGGCAGAGTCCCATCAAGAGCTCAGCAGAGCTGTTTTCAATTGTCCTTGTCTCTCTGCAAGCCGAATTAAGAGAGTTTAAATAATGGATATTCCCAGGGAAGCTGTGTTCCCACAGTCTTGTTTTCTCACCTCAAGGTTGTCATGATTCCTGATTTACACACATTTTTGGCCTCTTGTGGCCTCACTGAGCATCCTCTAAGTCTTGTTATCAAGTCCTTTAACCATCCCCATAAACCAGTACTGAATCATGCACCTCTACTCTCACACAGGGCCCTGTTTCCCCTCCTGCAGACTGTGAATACCTCAGCAGGCCAGCCTTGATAAGGCAGCTCTGCTTCTGCTGGCAGCAATTTTCTTAAAGCCTCAGAACAGACCTTAAAACTATAAAGTAAAACAGAACATCTTGGGGCCAGACCCCCTACAGTCCCTGCCTTGAAACCTATGGGCAGAGTTACACAATTTCTGATGAGATCATCTCCCACCTTGGGTGTGCGTGTGGGCATGAAGAGGAGAGAGAGCTCATAGCTCCCAGTCACAGTTTTTCCTCAGCAGGCCACCCTTTATTATTTATTTTTGCCCAGCACTTTGGCAAAGCCCTATCAAAATTGGTTTGCGTTGCAGTTGTGCTGGAGCCATTGCTTGAGTAGTCCTGCTTTAGGGTCTGACCAGCTAATCCTGGCTCCTAACTTACAAAATATTTCTCTCCTAGTGCCTCAAAGGGGAGACTTCTTCAAACCTTATTTAAAGCTTTCTCCCCTCTTTCACCCCTTCTGCTCCAAAGAGCAGGTCACTTAACTTTATATCCTGTGATGTGTTAGTTCCCAGATCTGGCAAAAAACCCTAGCGTTTTGATGGAGGTGGAGTCAGCTAAGATATTATCTTCTCCCTTCAGAGGCATGCTGGGTTCTAGGTCACTGATTTTTTCTATTCAGCTATTACTTTTTCCATCCTGTTGTTAAACAGAGCCCAGTTACTAAGTAGGTTAGGTGCTTTCAGTTTTTTTGCAGAATGGACACTCTTAAAGGTTTTCTAATGGAGAGCCAGATCACAGTGCAGCAAATTTAAGTTCATTCCCAGAAGCTATGCCTTTCCCAGTCATCTTTTGTAGGCCCTGGAAAATAGTGTAATGACTCACCAACAGCCTGTGTTAGAAAAGTAAAACTGATTTAGATAAAAACATTCATACACAATCCCATACACACTGAGAAATTATTTTCCTTCTTTGACCAGTCACATACAATAATCATAACGCATTATACCTCACTATTCTCCACCCTTCATACAGAAATTATTACAGGATGTGTAACAGTGCTATTCAGACAATGTAAGAACCACTCCACCTCCACAGAAGATAAAAGCCCTTCTCCCTGCTCCTGCTAGCAGCTTGGCCTTCTAGCTCAAGCAGTTACAGGTCAATGAGAGCTCTGGGGCAAAAGATTCCAGCTTCTAACCACAAAGCCACAGCACTGTATCTGTGTTCGTGCTTGTTGGTCCCTGGTGTTGATCCCCTCCATGTCTGAGAAATGTTGAATTCAGAACCACTGCCCACATTTCTGAGGAAAGGCACTGAAAAGCAGCATTTCCCCGTGGCCAGTTTGCCCAGCCAAGAAACAAGAGAGGGTCAATATTCCAGCCAGCTATTCCTTTGTTGAAGAAATTCATGAACAGTACCTGAAGTAGTGAAGGGAAGGAATGGACTCCTTTGCTGAAAGAAGTAACTCCCAGATTAAAGAACACCAGACAAAGTAAAGATTTTACCTCCCTCTGCCAGGATTATTAGGGAATATCCCAGCTGTTTGAGAAGCTGCTCTGTTGGAGGCTTTCGCTGATTTGACTTTAAATTCACAAGCTGAGGTTCTTTCACCATAGATTTTCCTTGTATCGCACTTCTGGGAAGCTTTACCTAACCCAATCATTCCTCTTTAAAATATTCTCCTACTACTTTTGCAACTTGTAATACTTGTTCTCTTCTTAGAAAATTCTCTTCAGCTTTCAATTTTTCTCTCTTTCAACAACTTGGAAACTATTATTTTGTCCTCTTGTAGAGCCAACACAGTGCAGGTGGGAGGGTGGATTGTAGATAACGAGCTTTACATTTCTTTTTGTCAAGCTGGGCTGTTACAGAGCTCAACACATAATGTAACCAGCCCAGATTTAACATTACGCCAGTTTCCAAGGCACTGTCTCAGTTTGGTAGAGCAAGCTTCAAGTGGCTGTAAAAGTGCTCTTCCATGTAGCAACTATGTCAAGGCCAGGAGATTCCTTGTGGTGGCCCAGTGCAGGATCACTATGAGACGACTTTCTGCTCATCCTCTTGCATTCTCACAGCCTGTGCACAGCCTGTGAATGCACAGATGGTGCAGAGGAGGGATGAGAGGACAAACCTTACTCAGGCAAACTATGCATGCTTCTCTCTCCCCTTCCATCTTTGAAAAAAATTCTTTGAAAAAAAAGCTTGCTCTGCTTTTAATTCCCTCCTGTTTTCTAATTGGATAATAAAATATATTCCTAGGATAATAAAATGTATTCCTACTCTTCAAATAACAAGTAACAGATTACAGTATTTGTATCTGTGAACATGTCTGGCAAGTTTCCTTGAGATAAATGTAATCTCAGATGTACATAACTTTTTAGCTCAGCTGCTGGACAGCAAAGTGTGTCTTGCCAGTAAGATCAGTCAGAAAGTAGAGTAGTTTGCTTAATTAGGTAATTTAGGGTCAAGTCTCTGTAGTCATCTGCCATAGGAGCTAGATTTATGAAAACACTGTTCCAAACTTGGAAGAATGTTGTCCAATATGAATTCCCCCTGCTGTATAAATATTGCTTGTAATGATTTGTGTCCTGTCCGTATTGATTTCACTGCTTGAGATAAGCTGCCTACAAAGGGGCCTTTTCTGTTTGGTTAGAATAGTTAGCATTGCCACAGAACAGTTGCTTATCATGCAGCAGGCAATACAAAATTCCCCCTTCCTTTACACGGCTGCATTAATTGCACTAGATGATTTTGGCTTTGTTTTCACAAGGGGAAAGAATATCTACTTTTATTACAGATTGCAAATGCACATAGCAATGGCAACTATCTTACTCATGCTAGAGCTTCCCTGTGCTCATGAAGATGTTTAAAGTAGAGAAAACTTCTGGTAGGAATATGCTTACCAATATGCAAGCGTCTGAGATGAAGAATAGTTGTGTATTTAAAGCCAGCAGCACAGTACTTGGAAATGTGCAGTCTCAAAGATGTCTCCTGTGTGTGTCTCCGGGTAATTGCTTTCATTTCATTGTCCCTCCACTTCCTATCCATAGGGAGAACAGTATTTCCATTATCCACTTAGCTTGAGGCTAAGTATGCACTTTTCCCTAACACAGATACTTTAAGTCTCTATATCCTGTCATAATAATAAGGAAAATTTTACACCACTAAGGCTGCTTTCAGAGGATGTCCTCAAAGCTGAATACTCAAACAGTAAAATCCAGTGCTGTCAGTGTTGCCTCAAAAAAGCTTAATTTGGTATGCATATGTGTGGGCTTATTACTAAAGGCACTTACAGAGTTTCGGCAAGGTGCTTTGAGTGGCTGTCTATGCATTCTGTCAAAACTTTTTATTTTTTCATATAAAACAACAACAACAGAAGCAAAGAAATAAGACAACCACCTATACACTTTTTGCCTGTGCCCAGCTAGCTGCAGAATCAGAGCAGATCTCGTCTTGCTCAAAATGAAGCCCAGATATAGTCCTCAGAAGGTAAAGAATCTCCCCATTAGCTGTCCTTGCCGCCAATCTCCTTTCCTTTGGGGACAGGTTTTGCTTTTAGAGTCCTCCAACAGATGCTGCAGACAACTTTCCTATAAGCACTTGCTAGGTGTACTGTGATGTTTCCTGTCATGTTTGCTTGTAAAAGGCTTACTTTCTATCTTAAAGCATCGGAGATCAGTCAAATTCTTCATCAGTCAGCAGTATAACCTGCTGAAATTAACTACAATCACTTTAACCAGGTATGTTTGTCAGTATACACAGTCTAAGCCATGTATATTTGTAACATTGCCTGTAGCATGTTTCTGGTTGCTGCAATGTGGTGCTCTGTGAGCATCTTGACTGGAGCAGTTCTACTGTAGCAGGGCTACTCAGGGCTCAGTTCTGTGGGGAGTCAGCCACTCTAAAGGGTGTTGCAGCCCACCTTTGCTCTCTTGTTCAGGTAGACTTTTTACTTAGAAATACAGCAATTCAATACAGCTTCAGTACTCGCTGGCTAAATCTTTAAAGACATGCTCCTGTTGTGGATGGTTCTTCAGGAACACCACCTCAGTCCTTAGTGGTGGTTAGTCACTTAGCTTAGTGAATCAGCACCTTTTCCATATTGTGGTTTCTCCTTGTTGGTAGGTGCAAGGCACTGGGCTCACCCCTTGTAAAACAGTCAAACCCAAACCCTGAAAACAGTGTTTCACATCTCTCGTGCTTTTCTGCAGTAATTGATCATTTTGCCCCAGCCTTAAACCTGAGGACTGTTGAATCTGTGATTATGATGGTCCGTATCCAACCTTCTCCTGTTCTTTATTCTCTCAAATGGCCTCAAGTTGTGCCAAGGGAGGCTTAAGTTGGATATCAGGAAAAAATTCTTCACTGAAAGGGTTGTCAAGCATTGGAACAGGCTGCCCAGGGAAGTGGTTGAGTCACCAGCCCTGGACATATTTAAAAGACGTATAGATGTGTCATTTAGGGACATGGTTTAGTGGTGGACTTGGCAGTGTTAGGTTTACGGTTGGACTCGATGATCTTAAAGGTCTTTTCCAACCTAAATGATTTCTGTGTCTTCTGAACCCTGTCTCCATTTGGCTCTTTGAGTCACCTTCTTCTCATCAAGGTCTTCCTTCCTATCACCCACTCCCTGAAGCCCAGTAGAAGTCCCTATGACACAAGAGAGCTCATGTCCCCATGCTCAGCTGCTGGCAGTCGTGAAGAGCAAGTTCAGAAAGAAATTTCCATACACTTCAGCAAGTCTGTGCTGGAGCACACTCTGTACTGAACAAATCTCTTTTCAGGTTTTAGTTGCCAACTATGTCTCTGCTAAGGATGTGAAATAGACTTTTTAAAAGAATGTTTATATCAGCCAAAAATTGGGAAATTTTCATTCAGCTCATAAAAAGGGATACATCAAAGCCAAGAAGGACACCCTGACAAACTTCCTCCACAGCAGGGAGGCCCTAGGTCTTTTCTGCAAAAGGTTTGCTATAAAATGGTTTTTTTTAACCTGAGCAAAACATTCTTGCGCTGTCATTTATAGAAGCAATTGGGCTGTTTGAACTGAAGTCCTTATGTTCCTGCCCCTTCCCTCCCCAGTAGAAGAAAAATAACTCTACTTGAAACTGATATGCAGTATAGATATTTGTGGCTCAAACAATTCAGGATTTTATGATGGAATCACCAGCACAATAGTACTGCTAGTACAGAAGCAGTTTTGTGTACACAATGCACATACAGTGATAGGAAGACAGAGAGATGCGTTACAACCCCCAAAGATTTGATAGATAACAATGATGGTTGAACAATGTAATTTTATTTTGTAAGTAAGTACTGGGTTCCTTTGGTTTCTTAGCCTTTAGGCTGCATTCGTACATCATATCACCCATTCTTGATGGCTAGGCCTTGCCATGATTTGAATGACAACTGAGATTATCTCATGATCTTCTGACTCCAGCAATCAAGAATTTAACAAAAACAACAAACAAATCAAAACTGAGATTCAGCTATGGGAAACGGCAAAACAGCTCTTATCATTGTAGTATGCCAGTCCCATGGGTATGCATAGCAGACTGCAGACTATCAAGTACTAATTAGCTACAGGGTGGAGCTCCTGAGATGAGACCATTCTGTGGCATGATACCATTACTTGCAAATACTTGGAAAAGCATATTGATGCTGAAAGCATCTTCAGTGATCCCGCAATTTGCAAGTGATGCGCTTTACGGTGTCTGTTCTGCTGCATTCCTGACCTTTCTCCCCCTCCTATCATTGGATGCTAAATACATCAAACACGGTTAATTGTCCAAAATTTTAAGGCTACATTGTGATTTGAATTCATAAAGGAATGACAAGGGTCCCAAGTGGCCTTTGAAGCAGAAAGAGAGAGTGATTAAGACATGTAGAAAATGAGAGGAAGGGCTGAGAGGGAGTGGGTAAAGGTCTACAAAGAGAAAGCATATGTGCATCAAAATTATCTAGCAGGTGGGGTAGGGGTTTGAAGGCTGGGGGATCATCCTGGTCTGCACGTAAAGACTTGGGATTGTGGAGGGAAGTGTAGAGACACCTGCCCTTCTGGGAGACTATTTCCGACAGAAACTGCAAACATGAAAGTCCTATTCAGAGGCCTGGCAGGACTACTGATGGCCTGACACATGGAGCACCATGGTTTTTCCCAGCATCCGAGTCCTAACCTGTAACATGCCCCCTGTCAAGAGAGGGAGAAGTAAAGGAGAAGACAGACACTGCATATGGAAAAAAGATGAAATAGGGTGTGGTCATGGGGAACCTGAGAAAGAGAGAGAACTGAGAATGTCTAAATGGAGAGACAGCAGTAGCACAGGTTACGTATGGGCACTTCCAGCCTACAAGAAGTAGCCCTAAGAGGATGATGGAGTTCTTGACAACCAATATTCTTATTAAAGTTTCATGTACTGTTGACTTGACAGTGCCCAAAGCAATTCCTCCTCTAGATACCTCTCTGTGCGTAATAACAGCTAAGCAGAAAAAACTTTAACTGCCCCAAACAAAAGCTTTTCTAAAGTGAAGCTTAAAGTGGAAAATGCGTGTTGATAATTCAGGACAGATTATACCGCAAGAGTCATATAACTACTCCCAAGTCGAGTGTTTCAGGGCTTAACAATATACATGCATTATCCAGAATAGAAATTGCAGTTGGAATTTCATACCGTTCCACAATCCAAAATAACTTTGTGTATAGACATACACATAATCTCAGAATTCAGAATAAAAAAATGTAAGTAATCAAAACATGTTACTCCATGAGAAAAGCATAGAGTTGAGATGTGATGTTCTGGCCTGTTGTGTAATATCATCCAAAACTTTGCCTTTATTAAAATTTACACAAAAATACATAAAATGTGAAAGAATACAGTACACCAAGACGAGATACCATATTGGTAGTGAAAAAAAAAGTATTCTATAGAAAGTATCAGCAATATTAAAAGATTCTTCTGATATCCAGTGAAGATGAGGGGGTTTTTGTCCTGTTGGCAAATTGGTCTATCCTTTTTCCAAACAGTCCTGGTTCTGGTGAGCCGGTCTCTTATTTGTAACCACTGATGAGTATGACAAAACTTACCTTTTACAAGTTACATTACTAAATATTGGCCCTATTGGCAGCAACCTCCGATCTGCCCATGAGAAGGTAATAGAGATCAACAGCAGGGAACATAAGCCATCCATGTCTGACTGTAGTTTAATAATCATTTGTGCAGACTGTTTTGCTTGACTTTCTTAAATAATGTCATTAAATGTTTCTGGTTTTAAGTAAGGTAAAAAAAGGAAGCAAATGTGGAGGATAAATAATTCTGATGATATATCTCCTATGCAAACAGTTTACCAGTGTGCTCTATACAATTACTTCCCACAGATTTTGGGGTGTGGAATACAATCTGCTTTGCATAATCTTTTGCCTGTATTGGTAAACTCTGTATCAGGGTATTTATCATCTTTATTTTTCCAAGAAAAGTTGTAACTGAAACTCAAGGACGAATGTGTCATTTGAGCTGCATCAGCAATTCAGATTCATGGCCTTCATGTTCTAAAACTCTGCTTGTATCAAAGCAAGAAACCAGTCTGAGATGACTAGTGAAGCAGGACACTTTCTTCTTAATTTCAGGCAGCTAATACTTTGTTACACCCTGAATATCTTTTTATCCAGTTGTAGCTCACCTTTGCTGGAAAAAGGGGAGTGGGGAGAAAGGCCATTTCTGTTCAGGAACAAGCTCACATTTTTCAAGCCTGTCATTTTGCTCTCTGAATCCACAATGCATTTTAAAGAGGAGGTCAGGTATTTTACTAAAAAAGAAATTTCCACCTTTGTTTAGAGCTAGACTGCTCTCTGGTAGGGCAGAAGGCCTGACACCCTCACAAAAAGATTATTGGGTTGTAAAACAGGGTCTTTTCTTCCATATGGGGAAGGGCTCAAGTTCTTCCTCCACCAGCCAAGTTGCAAAAGCAAAAAGGTGGCAATCATCTTTACTCACCTCGTGTCGGGGGCATCTAGTCCTTTTCAGCTGACAAAATGGAGTAGGGGCAACCCCACTCAACTGGTGAAGGGGAATTATCTTCCCCTTTGCATCTGTCACATTTCTTGCCAGGCACAGAGCAGAATTTTCAGAGGGGCGGAGCGTCCGCAGCACTTGCTGGCTCCCTGTAGATTTGTGCGTCCCAGATCCTTTGAAAATTATATCTTAAATTAATGTTTTCTTTCACTGGCTAGAAGGTGTTAAACAGCCTGCTCTGTTTTCAGAACTCAACGACAGTCTTGGGATGTGCTCCTGCACATTACTCAGAGAAGACCTGGGGAGTGCTACACAAAGGGTGTGAAGAACTGTGCTCCTGAGCCACAACAGGTTCATGAGAAGACAAGAAGTATAGCTCTGCTCTTACTGAAGGAGGATGGACAGAGGCATCCACCATCTTACAAGACCACACCTCTATAGTATAATCCAAATACTGAGCCTGCAGAGGGACAGGTGATACCTGCCTTCTGGCCTCTTTTCTCCCATTGTATACATCTCTGCTCTGAGCCTACTTCATTGCTCAGCTCTCAAACATACAACTCTTCAATTCTTTGCCCAGTTACAACTCCCTATGCTACACAGACCTCCTGTTTCCTGTGAATTGCCAACTTGACGCTGCCCTGACACCCCTATCCCAAATGCCTGAAGTAAGATCTTTATTCACAAAGCCTTAACCATGTTCCCCATTCTTCCTTACAAAATACTTATTTTTCTCTCCTGCTATTACTGTCATGTGGCAGCCATGGACCTCTTTTGAGAAACACTCTCTTTGACAACACTGTCAAACTGCTTCATTGCTGTCACTTGCTGAGCAAGTGTGACTTGATATGTCCCATCTTATTCCCAAGCCAGACTAAAGCTTCAGGTGAGCACCCCAGATCAGCAGTAAGGATGGAGGTACGTGGTGGAGCTACTGCTGGGAGGACATCGGAATTCTTTTGGTTGGGGCTGGTTGTAAGCCCTGCAAAAGCAGGAAAAGAGGGTAGATGGTCCTGAACAACTTCCAGAGAAACTCTGATTTCAAAATGTGCAGTTATTCACTGAAAAGGGTTGCAGAGAGACACTGGCAAAAAGCATTGTTTTTTCCTATGGAAATACTGCTGCTGTTGTAGTGTTGCCCAAGAGCTATGCTGTTTTAAAGCAGAGGCATAACAGGAGCATGTTTTTGGGGGGAGGTTATCAATAATCTTTATTCTTGGATGCTGCTGCTGTGTTACCTGTTCTGTCTGTGCCAAGAGCTGGGGGGGACGACTTTCTATCCCACCATGACCTTGCTGCACATGCCTCTAGCACTTGCCTAAAAGTACAAAGTACTTGAGTTCCAGCTGTCTTACTTGTCTGTCACTTCACTCCTGAGCAATGGCACCCTTGAACAGTCCAGTTGCTCAAATATAGGATACCTAAGCAATGACCTCTAGCAACAAACTCTGCCAATTTAATCCAACATCCTCCAAACAGCTGCTTTGCTGAGCGATTAGAAGCGCAGCTCCCCCTTCTGTGCCTCATGCCATGCTTATCTGCCTTCCAACACCCGATCCCATTTAATCTTGCAGATCTTCTGTGGGCTAGGCCTGGGATATTAAGAGCAAGTGTCCTTTTCCCTTTGTGACAACAGAGATGTGAAACTTCTTACTGCTAAAGATGCAGTGACTTGACACTTGAACAACTTCTCTTCATAGTAGTTTATGTGCTGCAACAACTCATTCCCATAAATAGTGACATGTAAATACCGGCAGGGAAAGAACAGAAGGAGAAGCCAAGACTTACAATTTTCAGCAAGCTGGCTGCAGTCACTCAGACACTGGCATGATGGCTTTATAGCTTTTTGTACAACTTTACAGTGGTTAATGTAACAGGATGAAATTAAGGAAAGGATCAAGGCAGAATATCAGGCAGAATATCACTTACAGATGGAGAGAAATAAAGTAGTCTTCCTGAGGGTTATGATGAAATCCTCAAGTGGGGCTTTGAATTAGGTTGGGCAAAACACTGGGAAATCTGCTGTGGGAGCAGTAGGTAGGACTGCTTAATGGGATTTTTTCTGCTGTTCTCCCCACCTTTTTTGATATAACTGCCCTCTAGCAGGGCTCCCATTGGAATACTTAGCAGGAGGGGAAACTAGTCTTTGGCACTACTATGTTCAAAATACAATATGAGGTGGCCATCAAAGCACCTCAGCTGACAAACGATCACCTGCCTGGAACTGACATCATCCCAAGGACAAGAGCATTTCATAATTTGCTGGAGACATTATCCTCAGTTAGCTGGCTCTCAGATGTCAGTTGTGTGCACACATCATCTCAGGAGCAAGAAGTGAGGTGAAAGGGAAATAGGATGTCTGGAGAAACCCAAGTAGAGTGTTGACAGCTGTGTAACATGTACTAGCAGAAAGCGTGCCACAAACCACAAAGTGGGCCTCTTCTGCAGCCTCATGACCACCATCTTGCCTTCTGTCTGCATCTCTTCTTCCCCCTGGGCCTAGACCTAGGTTTATGGTTTTCCCCTCAGCTCTCCTCCCTGAAGACAGATGTGCTGTGTAGCATTGATCAGTTTTCACAGCAGTCTGTTACGATATCCTGATCAGAGAATGATGATTTCAGTCCAGGCTGGAGGACATGAACTCCTTACTAGAGGACATTTGCAGAGAAGAAGGAATCAAGGAAAAAAAAAAAAAAAAAAAAAAAAAGTATTTTGGGCTCTCATCTAGGGTAGAAGAATACAGGAGATGTGGAACCTATGGACAACACTAAGTCAAACCCTTTACCAGCCCAAATATTCCCATAACACTACAAGAATAAAATTATTATTATAATTAAGGGCTAATTTAAGGAATGTACAGTATTTACAGCCGTTAAAACTACACAGAAGATACTAAGTAATAGGAGAACAAAGTGAAGGGAAGTAAGTACAGAGCTAGGAGGAGGTTCCCAGGCTTTTTCCTCTTGTACGTAACTGAGGAGTGCATCCATTTCCTCCTGATACCTTGAGTAGCAAATGCCATTCAGGGCCTACCTAGATGTTCTGTTGATAACCTCTCTCCAGGGACTCTGATCTCTAGCACAAGGTTAGAGAGGTTCTATCTTGTTCCACATAAATAGTCTATTGCAGCTTATAAAGGGAGGTCATAGCAGCCAATGGGCCTGTCTCCCAGCTTAGCAGGAGTCAATAATGCCCTCTGTTCCCATGGATGTGGGAATTAGTCAAAAGCAGTCTTCTTAGACTACATGAACAGATCTCAGAAGAGTAGAGTGCTTTCTGTAATATCAGAACAAGCCAAATTCAGCCCTCAGGCCAGTTTACTTCAATTCAGGTATAAGCTGAGACCAACTAATGTCTGTTCCTAAGTTTTCATCCTCGAGACCGGGAAAGCTGATATCTAGAAGAATTTTGCTCAGACTGTCATTCATGGTGTCCAGGATCAGGCCCTCCATGAGTGACCGGTTTTCAGTAAAGCCAGAGACTGGCAGTTCAACAGACGATTGCTTCGTAGACTCATGAATAAAAGCTGGAGAGCTTGTGAGGGGGGCATGCACCATGTCACTGGATTCTGTATTGAGCAGTTCCCGAGGGGACTCAAAGAGGGGATTTTTAAGGGGTGTGCTGTTAAAACCCAGCAAGTCCTGGTTCTCCTGGAGGGGTGTGAATGGCAACTGAAGGGTTCTCACTGGACTGAAGTCTAGCTCATGACTTCCCTTGGCTAAGGATGCAGACTTCCAGGGATCAAGGACTCCTAGTGGGGGGGTAGTAGTTGCTGAGACTTTGCTGGGAGTGGAAGAAACTGGCAATTTGCTGAACATCTCCTTGACTGGTGTTTTAAAGGGCCCCTCTTCCCCCTGCGAGCAGCTGAGCTGTGATACATTCTCAAGAGGCTGGCTTTCCTGCAGGAAGGGGGGGTCTGCCCCTAACCGAAAAGGGTCAAAGCCATTGCTTTCTGGCAAAACAAGGACAGGCTCTTCTGAGCAAGGCAGTGCTAGGCGTTGTTTCCTTCTGGATCTGCCCATTTCCCGCCTTTCCCGCCTCTTTATAACTAATGTGTCAGAAACACCCTTAGATGGTGACTTCAGCATGGTGAATTGTTTCTTCTCCTTTGTGGATGAGAGTGGGAGGAACAAGCCTGGCTCTTCTTTTACCGTTAGGGTTGAGGCAAATGGGGACAGCCAGTCATCCAGTTGAGAGCCTTCTTCCTCCTTTATACAGACACTCTCAGGGAAAGAAGCTGATTCCTCACCAGGCTGGGAGCTGCTCTCCTTTAGGGAATGCCTTGGGGAAAATAAACCTTCATCACATTGACTCTCCTCCTTGACAGCAGCCATGGGTAAACAGGATGACTCTTCTGTAGAGAGTGACATCTACAAAGAAACACAAGTGATATGCAGTCAGTAAGCAAGGATCTAACCCACCCAAAATCCAAATGATAGTGGAAGCAAGAAAAGAAGGACTGGCACTTAAGGGCAGCAGAACAGGTAAGAGGAGGATCTTCAGAAATCAGTAACTATAACAACAGCTAGAGATTGATCTCTGTGTGAAGTTGATACAGAGAAGCCTACAGATCACATGGGAAGGATTTTAGCTAAGTGACTGGAAGTCATGCCCTTCAGAGCACTTCTGCTATGAGAAACTTCTAGGATACAGGCAGAAGGAGAGCTGAATATTTCTGGAAAAGTGTAACCCCTTTGATTCTTCCTTACACTATCTACATGTGAAATAACAAAACGAATGAGGACAGCTTTCCCAGAAACCAAGGAAAAAGAAAAGAAAAAAACTGAGGTAATCAAAAGAAAAAAAGCACAGGGGAAAGATAAATCATAGCAGGGAAGAACATAAAGCAGCAGGAACACAAAGGAAAACAGAATTGTGGTTAGACAGGATGGAAGAAGTTAAAGCTTTACAATGTCTAAGCATCCCAGAGCAGTCAGTGAGATGCTAAGAGAAAGACCTGTTTAATAGCTGTTTTGCTTGAGCCCAGAATAACTGGGAACTCCACAGAATTAGCAAACAGCAGATACTGAAAACCTCTGGGAAGAAACTAACTGCAAATAAATGCTTTTTCAGAAGTAGTTCCCTATGTTATGTGTCTCTTCAGAGCTATCAAAAATCTAAATGTTTTAGAGGCAGAACAAAGCCATTTCTCCCATTCTTATTTCTTCACATCCAGGCAGCAGAGAAAAATTGTCTTGACCAATTCATAGAGCACCCTCCTCTAGTGAATTATAGTCACATCCCTATAGCAAGTCAACTAGCAGGTAACAGTCACCCTAGACACAGAAAAGGACAGCAAGGATTGGCACTGGCTAGTTCCTTAATATGAGCTTAGAGTTTCAGAGCACCTAGTAAAGATGCACTAAGGAACCATAGGAAGAACAGTGTCCATAGAAGGCAAGAACTATAGAAAAAAGAAAAAAAAAACAAAACCAAACCAACCAACCAACAAACAAAAAAAACCCCCACAAACAAACCCCCCACAAAAGAACCAACCAAAAAAAAAACCCTCAGAAAACAAAAAACAAGAAACCAACCTTTGGAGCAATGCGCACACGCTTATTGCTCCGGAAAGTCTCTGAGCTGTTGAGGGATGCTCCCTGTGCCATGGATAAAGGAACCTTCATAGAAGGCTGCAAGACAAGAGGCTGACTCAAAGGAAACTGGATCGGAACCAGGTAGGAGTTGATGCGAGGAAGCAAAGGCTTCATCTTTCGGCCTGGAAGGGAAAAGAATGGACTCGCTAGCCTCTTGCCCTTCCTCTACTACCTCTTGAAACCCAGGCACCTAACAGGAAGTCCTTCTGAATACCCCAAAATAAACATCCAATCAGAGATAGGCTCACCTGCCTTCTCTGCTGATTTTGAGGATCCAAATCCCAAGCCAGAAGGCCTGATAAACAAGAAAATAGCCCTTCATACAGATCCTAGCCCTCAAGCTGGGGCAAGCTCTGCTCTCACTCCGTTTGAGTACCCCTCCATCTCTCACATCACATCCTCTCTCACACACTGCCTTCAGCTCCAAAACCTGATAGCAGGAAGCCTAAAAGCTGGCAAACCTGGATAACAATTTCCACTTTTATTCCTAAGGGAATCTGGGATAGCGACCCCAATTTATGGGACTGATTCTCTTTGGCCTAGGCTGATATAGACACTCACGTGCATTCTGGGGTTCAGTTTTGCTGCTGCTGTTGCTTCCCATGTTCTTCTGCGGATCAGGAAGATGTCGCTTTTGCTGCTGCAGTCATTGTGTAATAAGAAAGAGGAGAAGGAGAAAAGAAAGAGATTTAAAGAGAAGAATCCATCTTTATTCTGCTGCCTCACTCAGAACTGCAAATCCAGAAGCATGTGCTATGCTAATCCAGAAAGAGCAGCTGTTAGCACCCAGCACTCATGCCGGCTCTATCCCTGTGCCACTTGCTGTTTTGCAGCCATGCCATCTCAAAGCCAGCTGCCAACCAAAAGCTGTGCAGAAAAAGAGATGGCATGACAGAGCTGCTCCGGCTGCGGACTCTAGTGTAGAAGTGGCCTTGTTTCAGTGTCCTCAGTGCCTGAGGAAAGGTGAATAGGATAGCTTTATTGTATATTAGATCTCTATACAAACCATAGAGCAGATAGATGTTCAAGCAGAATAGCAGAGGCAACAGAGGAATCAGAAGTCTAAGCAAATGGAAAGAAGGTCAGGGCTATAGCCGTGACAAAAAAGAGTGTTTGACTGGCTGCTGGCAAATCTGTCATTGTTAAAACTGCTGAATGCAAGAGAGACAACAAACAGGTTCATCCTTATGAGAATCACAATGCAGCTGGGTTCCAAAATGAAAAAGGAGCACAGAGAGATCCCATTCTCTCTGGATCTGAGGCCCAGAACACATTGGGACTGCTGCCACGGAGATGAGGATTTTACCAAAATCTCTGTCTCTTAAGCCTGCTGGTGCCCATTGTAGCCTACTTCAGCAGTAGACTTCTAGTTGCTCAAAGCTTTACAGCTCTACCAGCTGTAGAGAGAGCCTATCATCTGAAGGCAATCAACCTTTGGCTCGACTCCTTTCCCCAAAAAGGGTGTGCATGGAGCTGTATGACTAGGTGCAGCAGTGACCCAGTCTCCCTCCCCAAGCCTCTTGTCCTTTCCTTCAGTGACTGGCAAGAGGAGAATGGAAGCCCAAGCCCCGAGCCAGAGGGTAAGTCTTACTGATTCAGAGTGCTCAGGCGATGTTGGTGACCCCAAGTCCAGCGGCTGGTGGCAGCAAAGCATTGAGAGGGAGAAAAATAAGATGAAGTTATCAACCAAAGGGGGAACAAGCGGGACATTTTAACCTTGTATAATCTGAGCAAACAAGAGTCAATCTACCCACCCACTGTAGAAAATACAGAAGAGTCTAAACACACCTATACCAGTCTCACAAGCTCTCTTCCTCCCACAAAATGGTACTTCCTAAAATACCTAGCTGGGATAGGGCAATTCCATCCTATGACTGTCTAATCAAACAACGTAGGAAATCCTGGTCGACTTCAGTGGAAAGCTTCTCATTAGGAATTTGAATCAGGCCTATGGAAAGAGGTTGAACAAGCTCACTATTACATTTGGCACACCATCTGAAGAATAAACGCATCCCACAGAAGCTCCAGTTCATATGCACAGCCACAGCACCTTTTCTTTCAAATACAGAGCTTGTCTATTTGTCAAGAGAAGTGAATCCAGCTTCTACAAAAAGGCTGATGTCAAAGCAGCTTAACTTTCCTGTTAAAATAAGGTGAATCTGGCTAGTGTGGCATTTAGGAACTGGATAGCCTGTCCCATTTTCTTTGCATGAGGCACTCACCTTAAATACCTGGTCCAATGTTAGGCAACGGTTTGCATCAGGGTGAATAGTCCAGAATGAGATTTTACCATTAGCAGATGTCTCACGGACAAACATATCATGAAGGGACAGGTTGTGCCGGATGGAGTTCTGGGGAGAAAGGAGTGAGGGGAAGGTTGAAAAGCAGTAGTTTTGTTACCAGCACAGCAGGGCCTACCTGAGACATGACTGCCCTGGCAGAGGGGTTACATTCCAAAGTGTACACAGCATGGACCTTAATATTCACTGCATACCCAGCCAACCCCATTATCAGTCTCTTATTCTATTTACTCTTGAGATCCCTATTCTTGCTCCAGTAATCAGACATCCCATCATCTTGCCTAAGTGGAATGAGAAAAGGGATACAAGAAGCGGAACAGGGAACATCTGGAATGAGAGGGTATTTGGGGTGGGGTGTTGAAATTAGTTTCCATCTTGTTCTGCAGGCTGGGGAACAACTTTTCACTTTCATGCAGAAGGCTTATGATATCATCACCCTGTGGCCTACAGCAACTTGAGGGCCTGCTTGTTACCTTCCAACCTGGCTTAGCCACGTGTTTAAAATATGGGAAATGATCCTCAATCCAGGTATAGATGTCCTTCAGAGTCATACGCTTCTTTTCAGTGCTGTTGATGGCAAACTGGATCATGGCCATGTAGGAGTAAGGAGGTCGTTCTGATACTGAATCCTGCCATGAGGAGGAGGAGGAGGAGGCGGCGGCAGCGGCAGGAATAACAGCAGCAGCAGAATCTTCTTCAGTCTGAGAGACAGAAGGAATGATACATGAGTGCTCACAAAGTTGACAAGAAGGGCCATGGAACATCCCTGGATCCTCCAGGTTTTGCTATTCAAATCAGTAAAGGCCAAACTTGGGTTACTTAGAGATGGTGATGCCTAGTTCTTGCAAGTCTTCTGATCCACATGGATTACTTCCCTAACAAAAGTTTTAGCGCGTGCCCTGTTGTCTTCTCCTGCTTACCTTGATTCTTTCCTGCAGAGGCATCTCGTTCTCCTTCTCAGTGTCTTGCTTCACAGAACAGGGACTTAGCCCATCAGATCTCATCTTCCCCAGCCACTGGATGTTAGTGAGACTATTGTCCAACACAGAGCTCATTGTCTCGCCACTGCCTGTTGGGATAATAAGCCCATAGCTCTGCTTACTCACAAGTAACCCTCTTCTCCCTTCATCTTAAGTGCCAAAAGGAAGGCACTACTCACACTTCTAAAAGAGGTATCCCTGTCTCAAGATAGGGACAAGATGGTATTGCAATGCTAACGTTTCTTGTGGAAGGAATTCAACTGGAAAGAATTATGATTTTATGTGAATCTGCCCAATTTCTGAAAAAAGCTGCCACCTTAAAAACCAAAACAGGACAATGTTGCTGCAGTATTTCAAGAATTCAAGTATTTTTAGCTAAAGGATGAATCTAGTAAGCAGAGGCCAAGGAAGGTGGTGACAAACTCCAACTGAAAGACATGAGACCAAGACACTAGCACAAGACCAGAGTCAGAAGCTCAGATGTCTCCATGTTTTTAAATTGCAGCAATGAAAACTAACATAGTTTTGTTATTTCTGGTGAGGTTGGTTGCAGCAATGCAGCTGCCCATGGGTTCCTGTCAGACAGTACTATACTATGGGATAAGATTTACTATAGCCCAAAAACTACATAGCTATTTTAAGTTGCAAACACAAATTTGATCTGAGCAGTGTTTCAAAGTAAAATCCATCCCACTTCTAACATTTATTCAGCAGCTTCATGAGACAGCCAAGGAGGAAACAGATTTGCCACTTAGTTATTAAAGGATTGGAATCATCTCTTTCTCAAAGCTCTAGGCCCATATGTTTTGTCACTGACTAGGGTACTCTATGTTAGTCTTGAATTCAGTCATAACCCTTTTGCTAAATGAAACTTAGTCTTTTGTTCTTCTAGACTTAATTTCCTCAAGACAGCCCTTCTTTTTTCCCCAGCACTAAAATTTTGCTTTGCTATACACCTTTATACGACACATCTTTCACCAAAAATATATTCACTAAGATCCTTCAGATTTCAGTATATATGCATAGCTATGTAGATTGTTAGAATCAAATCCATAGCTATTTTGTAATTAACAAAATAGTTTTCATTACTGCGTGCTGAGATCCAAGCACTACACTCATTGGCCCACTTCACATCTCTATCTGTCAGGACAAAAAAAAAAAAAAACCAAACCGGTAAAGATTACATACTGTTGCTCTCCTGTTCCTGTCCAACCACAGAATCAATTCCTGAATGCCAAAGCATTGTCCCTCCTGCAAGACCAGGTGTCTGTGTAACATTCTTGTCTCTTTCTTTACTATCTGCAGCCTTGGTTGCTGCACTGGGTTTCTTCTCTGATGGGACATGCTGCGATGGCGTTGGATTTTTTTTGCTGAACGGGACGTGCCCCCACTGCTAATGAGAATGAACTTGTTGGGCCCATTGTTGCCACATTCTTTTCCTTTTGCTGTCAGTGCCTCTATGATGCTCTGGATATCAGCATTTGTAGGGATGGCCACCACTTGTGTGTTGGGCATGGTAGGATGTCTGCTGGGAATTTTTGCAGGCCACAGTCCATTTTGTCTCTGGGTTGGCTGTTGTGTTGGTCCTCGTGGCTGTGCTCCTGCTTAGGAGTCTTTTCATCCTGACCACTGTTCTCATCTCTTGTTGAAGTACTGGATGCGTCCTTCTGTGGGAGAGTCAGTTTCCGTCTTTTGAGAATTAAGGGCCTGCGAGGGCTGGTCCTCATTATTAATCTATACAGTCACTCTCCATTGAAAGGGACAAGAACAAATCCTGCAAAACAAAAGATACAACGTAAGAGTGCAGAGGGCAGGAACAGCTAGGAAAGGTGCAGCAAGTCACCACGGGCATCTCACAGAGCATACATTCTCAGCAATTGCTACAAAGCTAGAAACAAGGAAGGAAAATAAAAAATGAAAGCATTTAATAAGGTTGACAAGGCTGTTGGAAAATAGTACTGTATGTCCTTTATCCACATCTTGTGTAAGCAGGAGAGTTATTTGCAGAGTAAGTATTACAAGTTGGGAGCCACAGAGAACATAATAATGAGGAAAGTATGTTCATGTGCTTTACAGAAAGGGAGACTAAGACTTAGCTGTAAAGTGATTTGACCAGCATCAGCCAGCAGGCTGGAGGGGAGAGAAGCTAGAACATAGATATAGTAGTCCTGATTCTTAGATCTCATTGCCGAAACCAGCAGATCACACAACCTGAGAGAAAAGGGAATTTAACAGATTGTTTAAGATCTGGGAAGCAGAGGTTGTCCTGAACACTACAAAGGCACACAGTAAATGCAGCAGAAGTTAGGTGCTTTAAAATAAATGTAAGGTAAATGCTTTAGTCGTTCCTTCTGTAGATTTGTCAGGAACAAGACAAATTCATCATTGGGCAGAATACAATTTAAATGTCAAACTTTTGGGCAACAGACAGTTTAGATTATAAAGCAGAAAGCAGAGGAGATAAAATTCAGAGATACTGCTTTCAGGGTAAGGTGCAGTGTGTCCCTTCTGAGAACGCCACTTATAAATATCATGCCATTCAAGAATTACGTGGAGGCCATCTCTTGCAGCAAACTATACCAGAAAGAGAAAACACAAATTGTACGTATTGTTTATCACTAGGGATGGCAGGCAGAATAGAGACAAATAACAAAAAAAGAAGCCTTTTGCATTAGTAGATTTGACTGGGCCAGCTAGTAAACAAGAAAATTCTCAGTAGGAATCAACTGCAGAGATACAAACTAGAAAGAGTCCGGCAGATAAAAAACTGAGCTGATGCCCTACATGCAGGGAGGGGACAGCCCTGCCATCAGGTGCTGCCCAGCAGCTGGACACCACCAATAGAAATGTTCAGCATTACACACGGGTTGTAGCACCCAGGCACACACACGGCCCTTTGTGATGTGCTCCGCTTCCTTAAAGAGAGATCCCCGTAAGACAACGACACAA
>NW_009191138.1:0-211 GCF_000690835.1 Fulmarus glacialis | reverse complement strand
CCTCGCCGGTAAGTCCGTCGGCTCCCCCAGGGCCCCTCCGTCCCAGCCCAGGCCTAGACATTTCCCTTTCCCAGACGCCCTACGCTCTTATCGCGGCTCTCGCAGGGTTGCCGACCGCTGCCTCCGGCCCCGCGGGGAGACACCGGGGAGCGGAAGGTGCGGCGTGGGCGGGTGCCGGGCGCAGGTCGCGACTCACCACCTCCCCGGCCAG
>NW_009191137.1:33561-47500 GCF_000690835.1 Fulmarus glacialis | reverse complement strand
CGGCGAGCCGCAGCGGGGCCAGGGCAAAGCCCCTCGCTCATGGGCCTGGTGCCGGGGGGCTCTGGCCCCGCATTCCCCGCCCGCGTGAATCCCCACTGTTCCTGCGTTAGGCAAGCTCCCAGATGTCTGTATTCAAGGTGCAGATTCCTCCCTGCGTCAGTGCAGCACTCCGCACAGTTCAGGCTGCAACGGTGGAGCGAACCATGCCAAATAGATTTGTCAAGTCTGCCGCAGCTTGATTTGGTGCCATGAGGAGCGGGGAGGAAGGGGAGGGGGTGGACAGACAGGGACTCTCTATTCCTCTATATACATGCAGATATATACATATATATACACATACATATATATATATGCACATGCACACATAGGCATATGGGGTGTATCAAACACTGCTCTGAATTTCTGCCAGCTGTGTGGGCCAAAAGCAAAGCTCTGCCATGTTATAGGCGGGTCAGCTAACATTACATCTTCATCAGGGAACTAAAACAAGAGAAAACCAGTGAGTGCAGGAGGGACGGGGAGGGCATGGCGCTCTCTGCAGAGGATAGGGAGCTCTGACCTCTTCTCTTTTGCCCCCCCGCTTCTCCTCCCTCCAGTGTTTCAGAGGAGAGTGGGGCCAGGGTGTTTCCCGGCGAAACGTGATGGCTCACCTTTGAGTCCCCAGCCGCTGGCAGTCACAGCGAGGGAAACAGGAAAGGCTTTCCCCCTGCCTGGCAGCCCGCTCCCCACAAAGCCCAGCCCAGCACACCCCGGACGTCCCCCTGTCCAGGGGGTGATGCTCTGTCCTTGCCCAGGCCGTGGGACCAGGGGGAGAGACTAATCCAGCGACCTTGCTGAAGGTGCAGAGCTGTCTTCTGTGAGTCCCCTGAGAAAGGAGATGGGGAGGAGAGTGGCCAACACCACGTGTTGCCCCACACTTGCCCCTTATTACCCACCAACACATCCCCATGGGACAGGGCCAAACAACCCCTGCCCCAGAAAGGCTGCCCTGTCTCTTGCCCTCCCTGTTGCATCCCCCTCTGTGTCATCCGTGGTCGATGGCCCCAGAGGTTATCTTCCAGGCACCGACCCTAGTGTGTGCGCCGAGATCTTATCTAGCAGTTTGCAAATGTCTTTAGAAAACAACAACTCGTTCTTGAACCCAAGGAAGGAAAAGAGCACCTGGCAGGATTTGACCTTTTGTTTTTGGCCATTTTCTTCAGACAGATTCAACTATGAGGATTTTATTGGAAAACAAAGTGCTCATCCATTCTGATCCACTTCCTTCTTTGTAGGGTCTCGGGTTCCAGCTCCCGTGTAGTCTGAGCTGCTCCATCTTAGTAAATGCAGAGATGAGGTCACAGGGATCATCTAGTGTGGCGAGGGACTGGGGGACGGGATGGGTTTCAGGATTCAGGGTGGGTAGGGAATGTGATGGGTGCTCTCGCTGCATCCATTGCTCTGTGTGTAAAATGGGAGGATGCAACTGAAACATGTGCTTTGAGAACCTGTAGAAGTCAATCGATGAGAAACAGCAGCAAGATCCAGCTGATGTGCATTTTCCATTTCCTACTCATTTTGATGGCTTTGTGCTTGCTATCAGCTAACCTTCCTGGGTGGTATTCAGGTGGATGCAAGAAGGCAGGTTGAATTGCTGCAAAGAGCTGAGTATCTCAGCTGTGCACGGAGCTGGGGACATCAGAGGTGTTTGGTGCTGGCAGGGAATATTGTGGATGACTCTTTGGAGACCCTTGTGCCTTCCCTTAGGAACATTTCTCTGTCCTTTCAGTTCTTAATGAGGTCTCCTCTGTTCATTCACCTGGGGAGGGAGAGAAAAGCTTTCAGTCCTGTGGCTTCTTTATCTGGAAAACTCAGGAAAAGCTTGCCTACTCAGCCAGAAGGCCACAAGTGCTTCTGCACAGAGACATCATGGTGCAGAAGGTTTGCCCAGAAGCATCCCTAGGTCCCAGCCTGCTTCGGCTGCTTTCACAGGCAGGACAAAGACGTCAGGCTTTGGGAAAGGCAGCCCCAAGCATTCACCCTTGGTGCAGTACCAGGGGAGAATTACAGCCCTGGCTTTCCTAGCAAGGCTGCAGCTTTGTACTTCTGGGCCTGGTATCTCCTTTGCAGGCTAACAGAGTGCCACTCCTCGTGTCTCTGGTGACTCCTGGATCTGAGTGGAGCCTCTCAAAGACACGGCGCTGGCAAGCCCAGCTCAGCATGCTGTGCTTTGCCCAGACGGCTGTGCTTTGTTGAGTGTTGCCAAGTATCATTTTTCTTTTACCTCTTTGTTCCTGGATTTAATAAATCCAGAACTATCCACCCTCCACTCGAGCCAGAATCCTCCCACCATCAAACATGCCCCATTTTATGCCTTCCCTATCTGACAAGGAAAATAATCTCCCCTACTTTTCTCCTTCATGCGTCTCTGTCTCAATCCTGAAGCCCTAATCCTGTTAGCATGCTCTGTTCCAGGGCTCTGTCTCCACGGGAGTAACATAATCCTGCAGTAAATCTAGTGGGTCCAGAGAGACACATACATATGGACGAAGGCAGGGCTGCTGCCATCCTTGTCCTTCTCCTCTGCCTCCCCCAGCCGCTTTCTTTAGCTCCCCAAGAAATTGCATAGTGGCCAAGTAGCACAATAAATAAAGCAAGAGAGAGGTTACCTCCTGCCCCCTCCCTCACTCGCTGCCTCTTCGACTTCAAGGCGCTTTTTGTCTCCCTGTCCTTCGCTCTCTTCACTCCAAACTCTGCCGTTGGCACAACGGAACTAATGTAGCTTCAGAAATCCCCCCATCACCCCGAGGCGGTTCCAATGTGTCAGAAATACGACTTGCAGGTGTTGGTGTGGAGCCTGCATGTGCGTGCACATGGAAAACTTGCCCAATCCTCCTCTAGCCTAGACATCATCTCCCACCGCTTGCTTTCTGCAGCAAATTAATTAAGCAGGTCAGCTCTCATTGATTATCAGTTTAATTTTACATGTAGACCTGCCGACTGGACTAAAACGGGAGTAAACATAAAGTATGTGGGGAGGGGATGGGCAGCTTTTTGATGCAGCAGTGAAAATGAGTTTCCTTGACTGCTTCTTGAAAGGTGCTTTTAATTTGTTAATGGTTTTCCCATTCGTCTTCTGTCTCCGTCACCCTTCAGCGCGTGTGCGTGTGCATGCGCATGTGTGCTCTCTGCTGAGTGTGTATATATCTATCTCCCTAGATCACAGCCAGATTTTTTTTTTCTGCTGGTGTAAATTACTGTGACTTCTTATACTTCGATGGTGATATGTTGATTTACACCATTTGAAGACTTGGCTCAAAATATGTGCTGAGTGGGATGGCAAGCAGATAGGATGGGAGGAATAGCAATGTTCTATTTTGGTAAGGGGGAAGAAATCTTTGCTGTCTTGGCGCTCCCAATTTCACACATTTTCCTGCTAGTTCTTCCCATGCCATGAGTGCTAATTTGAGGCAGGATGTAGAGCCTGTTCAAGTCAATGGGACTCTCTCCATGGTGCGCTCGGGCTCTGGGGTCAGCATTTTCGGTGCAGAGAAACCATACGGTCAGGGTCAGACCCTGGTCAGCAGCATTGGGACCTGCGGGCTCGCGATGCATTTCCACTTGGGAAGGAGGCTGACAGGCCAGGCACACGGGAGGACCCCGCTTCTCTAACAGCAGTAAGCATCTGCCCTCTGAAAATGGCCCCTTTCTGTTACGCTAGACGGGGTGCGAAGCAATGACTTGCTATGATCAGTTGAGGCTTTTCAGAAACAAGGTTCACTGGGGCAGGTCCTGCCAATGCAGCTGATGCTAGAGCTGGAAGTCAGGTGCCATTTCTGCCCTCATAAACCGGCAGTCTGGAGTGTCCAGGCCCTGATTCAGAGTTACGTACCTTGTTGAATGTGATCTAGTCTGAGGAAATTACTGGGCCCCAAATCTAAAGCAGAATTGAGGTTGCTCTCCTTGGAAGCAGGTGGTTGGGACTAAGGTCGTGTAAGAGATGCTTTCAGCAATGCATGTGGTAGTGATAAAGTTTTTGGGTTCGGTCCTGCTTCTGCTTTCTGTCAAGCTTGACTTTGCAGAAGTCAGCAACAAATTACGCTGGTGTAAATTTGGATTCTGGCCCCTGATGCTCGTATGTGCGAAGTGAGCTAAAAAAGAACAAAACTGGAAATATGTTAAACCAAAAAGAGCAGCAACCCT
This sequence comes from Fulmarus glacialis, assembly GCF_000690835.1. Lineage (NCBI taxonomy): Eukaryota > Metazoa > Chordata > Aves > Procellariiformes > Procellariidae > Fulmarus > Fulmarus glacialis. The sequence continues at coordinate 43,318 of NW_009191137.1, read as the reverse complement.
CGTCAGCGACTGTTAAACATGCTGGTCCATATGCAACCTTTGGCTCATGGAGTCTTCAAACTGCTGATTGTGAGAAGCGAAGAGAGGTTGCCAGGAGAAGACTCCCCCAGGCTTGCTGTCCCCGGGCATCTGCTGGGGCCACCATCAGGAGCTGCCCCCTGGGAACAGAGGGACCTTTGGGCTGACCTGAGGTGCTGCTCCTCGTGCTAAAATAGTTGCACTGGCTCAGATAAACATTTCCTGTCCTCCGGTGTTAGGTTCAGAGGTAAGGTGTTCTGTGTCAGCTTCTGTGTTGACATAAAGCTGGAGGCTTTGCTGTGGTGTGGAAATGTATCCTTTCAGCCTGTGTGTGTGTGTGTGTGTCTGTGTTCCCACAGGTTTACAAGACACACACACACGCATGCCTGGAGAGTGTTTCACAGTAACCACTCTTCTTATAGCCCTCCTGCTGGAAAAAAGGGTATTTGGTGTCTGCTGAGCAAGGAAAAGGATGGGAAATGGGGTCAGACAGGATAAAATAGGATATTAAAAACACATAAACCATGCTGTGTTGCTAAACGGTAGCAGCATGATGTATATTCTCCAGATTAGCATTTCTGCTCAAGTTCACATCAACCCCAAATCCCAATTACCAGCCAGATTTGCAACCAAGGCCCTCTGTGGGGTGGCTGCTCCCTGCCCTGGCGGGAGTGCCGCCGTCCCGGGCTGGACGGTGACGCGCAGGGGCAACCCAGAGCTGGTTGTGGTGCTGTGAAGAGCTGCTGTTCCTCTCTGTGAACACCCTCTGCACGCCCTGGCATGCTGGATCCTGGGAGAAGAGCCGTCTGCAGGCCTAGAGCAGTGGGAGGCTTATGAAATGCTTCTTAACCACTGTTCAAAGCAAGAGGCCAGGATACAGCCTCATCCCTTTTTTTGTCCCGGATCACAGGGATCTGCAGTTGAATTGTTTGATTCTTGCCTCTGACAGAAGGAGATCCGTGCCAGAGATTACATTCTTCTGCTTCGCTCGGAGATAAACTTAGCGGGAGCTCCTGTGCTTAGCACGGCATATGCAGGATAGGAGCCTGCAGAAATGCCCAGCCAACATCTCAGTGCGGATGTGGCTCCTGGCTGAGATCGGAGGATGCTCTAGCCCTGTCCTAAGAGTCTGCGTGCTTGGGAAAGCAGGCAATGCCTGCAGCCTCAGTCTGTGAGCTTTAGTGCTTTATGCTGGGGCAGAGAAAGGGTTGAAAATTACCCTCAGGTTGGGTATTTTCTCTTTTCCCCCTTTTCTTCCCTGCTATGGCTCCACAGCCTGAAACAGAAACACAAGTATCCAATCCTTGTCTAGCCTATTAAAATAATGGGCAAGAGGGGTGGATCTAATGTCCATCTGGTAGTTATTGATTATGGCCATCTGGTAAGGCAGCAGGCTTTTCATATCATGTCGGATCATAAACTCTCCCAAAAAGCTGTCTCTGTGTGGCGGGCTGCATGTGCACCGGAGAGGCAAGGGCGAGGGGCTGGCTGGGACGGTGGCTTGTTGCCCCAGGCAGAGGCGGCATCCTCCCCGCTCGCGCCGCTGCTTGCACACGATGCTTCCCGGTGGAGCTCGGTGCGAGTACGTGTCAGTGTGTTAGCCTGTTTACCCGCGGAGGGGAGGCAAGATCTCACGCGGTGTTCGAGGACATCTGGCCTTTTGCGTTGGAGTGGCTCTAGGTTTGGAGGTGAGCTCGAAGCAGCTGTGTCCTGATAGTCTGAGGTGCCTCGGGGTGCCGTGGGAGGCAGCGGGGCAGCAAGATCCTGAGTCTCCTGCCTGATGGGCGAGTCCATCCACCATGCTGTCCTGCCAGTGGCTCAGCTCTCCCTCCCTGCCCCTGGGTGCTTGCCCTGGCCAGAGTCTGGCCCTGCCCAGAACGCCTCTCCTCAGTTTTCCCTGCTGAGATTATTTCGACCGCTGATCTGGTTATTTCTTTCTGCCCAGAGAGGACGTAACCGTATTTGTGCCCTGTCTCCCTTGCAGACATTTCAGGCCAACGAGGATGCCACGGAGGTGGTTCTCAACAAGATCCACAGCCCGGTGCTCACACGCTTCGTGCGCATCCGTCCCCAGAGCTGGCACAACGGCATCGCCCTGAGGCTGGAGCTCTATGGCTGCCGCATCACTGGTGAGGGTCCCCTCCTCCCCTCGGCCTCAGCCCTCCTCTCTGTCCCTCCGACAGCCTGTCCCAGGGTGCTGTCCCCTGCAGCTGTCATGGCTGTCATTGGGGTGGGAATGGTGACACTGTGAGCAGCCCGGAGGCACCAATCCCAAGGGATGCACTTGGGGGAACAGGCACCCAGACCCCGGGGAGGCAAGGGGGAAACGGCCAGTGCTGGTGCTGATTTGGTGCCCAGAGCTTAAACCTGCAGGGAAAACCACGAGCACTCCCTTCAACCGCCCTGGCTGTTCATGCCCTTTCCTTCCCTGCAGATTCACCCTGCTCCAACTTGCTGGGAATGCTTTCCGGCCTCATCCCTGACTCGCAGATCTCAGCCTCTTCCATCAGAGGCTACGACTGGTCGCCCAGCATGGCCCGCCTGGTGAGCAGCCGCTCAGGCTGGTTTCCCCGCGTCCCCCAAGCCCAGCCTGGGGAGGAGTGGCTGCAGGTAGACCTTGGCGTTCCAAAGAATATCAAAGGCGTCATTATCCAGGGGGCTCGCGGAGGGGACAGCGTGACCACCACTGAGTCCCGCTCCTTCGTGAAGAAGTTTAAGGTGGCCTACAGCATGAATGGAAAGGACTGGGACTTCATCCAGGACCCCAAAACAATGCAAGCCAAGGTAGGTGCTGCCTGGAGCAGCTGCAAAACGAGGTATGTTTCTAGCTATCCTCAGTCTGCCTGATTGGGAAATTAGCTGTCTCTCCCCACAGAGACCTTGGGAGTTTGGGTTGTCACAATGAAATCCCAGGTTGTATCTCCTGGTCCTGCTCCTAAGCTGTACTAGAGGCTATAGGTTCCACCTTGCCCAGGGATGACAATTTCCCTTCATTTCTTACTGTGGACCAGGTCTGGGGATGTGGACATCACCTTCTGGTCCTCCCAGCTCCTGCAGGTCAGAGCCCACAAGACGGTGTGTTCCATTATGTTTTACACAAACTAATTGCATATTTTAAGGGGAAAGGTGTTGCTGTTGCGGCTTGCACCTCTGGAAGAGGAAGATGAATCATAACTTCTCTTTGGGAAATTTGCTATATCTGAAGTCCCTTTTGCCACACTGGTGTGACCCTGAAATTCCCCGTTTTTCTCTCATATCATTGGAGTTCCCCATAATCTTTTTGCTTAGCAGTATGGGAGTGGCAGGGGGCTTGAGGAATAAATGAATTCTCTGCTACTGCCTGTTCTGTTTTTATGCAAACTCACGTGCTTCTGAAAATTTGGCTAAGTTTTAATTTTTTCTGATCCTACAAATGAGTCTTAGAAAGCCTGATGCTATCTATAGCCCTCTGTTTATTCCCCACAGACTTGAGTTCGTGCACGTAAGCTGAAAAGCAGCAGTACTTGGACTGTGAGGAAAACTGAGCATTTACACTATCCTAGAACATGCAGTAGCTTCTCTATTTGCCAAAGGACAAATCTGATCTTACTTATATGTGAAGTTAGTGGATGTTCCCCAGGCTTCCCCTGCATGGCTTGGATCAGAATCTGACCCCTGGATATAAAGCAGAGGCCAAGAGAGATTGTGCAAGTTTCTTAGAAACAGCCTGTCTGGTCCTCTTGAAACTGAGGAGGAACAGCCCGATTTCTGCTCAGCTGGACTTGACGGCCCAGAGTCGGACAGCTAAACTATTTCAAACTGTGGCTGCGTCCTGCCAGACCCAAATTATCAAGTCTGGTGGAGAGCGTATGGGATGCACACGTCACTTTCCTTTTCTCTCTCTCTCTCTCTCTCTGTAGCTTTTTGAAGGCAACATCCACTACGATATCCCTGAAGTTCGGAGGTTTGACCCTGTTCCTGCCCAGTATGTCCGAGTGCACCCAGAGAGGTGGTCCCCAGCGGGAATAGGAATGCGCCTGGAGGTACTGGGCTGCAACTGGACAGGTAGGAGCCCCTGCGCCTCTGCCCACTGGCTCCATCGGGGCTGTGGCAGGCACTAAACCAGCAAGGTGCAAGTGTAAGGTTGTTTCTCTCTCTGCTGTCCCACCTCAGGGACTTCCGCCAGCCATAAAGGCAGGACCTGCAGTGTGGCCTGACTCCATCTTTTTCCTTCCACCTTAAAAAGAACTGGCCTTGATGCAGGATGTTTGGACCCCAATCCAAGCTTTCACACGGAGCCCCATGTGGGATTTGTCCCCAGCTGCCTTCTCCCTCCTTTCAGATCTTTTATCTGGATGTTGTGCAGGCTTTCCCGGTCTCTCTGTTAGATAACATTTGGGCTTTTTAGTCCAAATGGATAAGGCAAAAAGTAGGAAGAGAAGCCGAGGTGCAGAAGAGGGGTGCAGTGACCAGTACAGGTATCTTGAGCTGCCACAATAAGGCTTTGCTGTAAAAACAACTGTGCCTCTTTCATTGAACCCCACGTGGAAATCCTTTTGCAGACAAGGTTGGGGATTTAACTCTATGATGTCTCTACAACATCCCTAAGACCAGGGATGCTCACTTTTGCCCACCTGTTTTTCACAAGCCTTGCAGCCACCATTGTTTTTAAGGCAGAGGTGAAAACTGTCTAACACACTCACTGGGATCAGTAGAGGTTGTGCCTCTCACCCTCTGAGGCTCAACGGTGATTGATTGCTCCATAGTTTCATCCCCAAAAGTCAAAAACGCACCCAACCGCTCATTGGGTCTGATGCTAGTTTTTCAGTGCCAGGGGCTAGTTGTCCCTTTTTATCTATTTTATTTTTTAATAATCTGCTCAAATCTGAATCTGGTGTCCAGATGTCAGTGATAAAGAGGTATGATTTCCATTTTATAAATACATCTGTAGAAGGCATTTTCTTGTAAGAATTCCCATTCTAGGAAGCTTAAAAGACAGAGGTTTTTTCCACCCTTTTGTAGAGTCTTTACTACCCTTTCCTCCTGTGATGTGCTGCGAGACGCATTACAAACACTTAACAGCAAATCACACAACACACGTACACACCATTAATAATGATCATTTGTCACCTTTGAAGTCAATGGCAAATCTCCCCCTGGACTGGGAATCCATTGTAAATGATCTAAACTTTAAATCAAGATTAGATCTCAATTTAAATTTTACAACATCTTTGGGATGTTGTAGGAGAAGCAGGCGCCGTGGTTTTCATGCAAGCAGCGGGAGCTGAGGCTCCATGCAGAAGTGGTCGGGCAGCTCCCACATCGCTGCTTCCTGCAGTTCCCGGGAATTTTCAGCTGCCAGATCTCTGCAGACCGTTGCTGCCTGGTGCAGCACTGCATCACTGCTGCAAAGGGAGGCAGTCGCACAAGACCTCTGGCCATGTACATGTCAGCTCATCCATTGCACTCCTTCAAATTAGAGAATAAGAAGGGTTTGGCATCCTCAACTTCTTGTGCTATTTTTGGGCCAAAGTTTCTGTTACAGCTATGTCCACGCTCAGTTTCAATATCAGCAGCAACAGCCCGTGTTTTTTCCAGGCAGGGTGCTTTATGGTCATTTCCCAGTGTGGCTGTCTAATCATTTGCACATTGTAATGTTTAAAACTCAACTGCCAAGTCATAAATATTCTTAGCTTTATTGATCTACAGGCATTCAGCTTTGTAGCCAGAGCAGGGCTTGTAATCTTGTGGATTCACCGTGTTATAAAAAGCCCTGATGCAACCTGGGGAGCAGAGATAGCCCGTGGCATTATCTGCATGCTAAATCCAGGCTGGCTACATGCAGCAGTCCCTGACAACGCCAAGATACAGCCCTCCTTTGCTGGGAGGACCCAGGCATGTTACAGAACTGGCTGTGAAAACCCACGCAATTGCACTTGCTTGGGAACAAGATGAAGAGGTGGATTAAAACAAGCTGATTGAAAATATTTTCAAGTGAGGGCCTAAGCCCACGTGTACCCTGCCCAGCTGTTGCTATTTCTTATCAGCAACAAGCATCTTAATTACTGAGTCAAACAGGTAACTTAACAGCAACTAGGCTCACAAACTAGCTGGCTAGTAACTCAAAAATTGGGAAGCAGGCAGTCAGCAATTGGCTTCTTTCAAAGACCTGCCAAAATTTTTTGTCTGAAGAGTGGAGATTGATGAATGTTCACTTGCAGCTGGTTTTCTCTCCTTTGAAGTTCCAAACATCTGGTTTCAATTGCTCAGTGACTTTGCATTTTGATCAGCAGTTACCACCAGTTGCACAGACACTTGCTGGGCCAGGGAGAGAGAAAGCAGGAAAGCAAGACCTCTCTTTTTCACTTTCCATTTCACACATCACGTTGTCCTCCCTGCTATTTTCATTATCTCTTGTAACCATCATGTTGCGGCTCTGCCATGGTAACTGATTTTTCAAGATACATTTCTGCGGCTTGTCCAGGGCAATGCAACACCGTTGATTTACATCCGCTCAGCATCTGTGTCCCGTATGGGACTTGGCTTTCAAGGTCCTTCCACATTGTCACATTTCAGCTATAAATCTCAATATACGAGAACAACAACCTAAAAAAATGTACCAGCTCTAAATAACTTGCAGCTTTTGATATGTTGCTTTCACCTGCTGCTTTTTTTTTTTCTTTTCTTTTTTATGACATTCTTCTGTGCCTGGCTGCTTGCAATTTGCTTCTTGGTTGCGTTTGGAGTTTTATGGGGTTGTAACAAATTTGAACTTAAAAATTAAAAGACTTTGAGGTTATTTGGTATTTTATCCTGAACAAAAGACAGCCACTGGGAAAAAAAAAAGTAAAAAAACCCTGAGAGTTTATGTGCAACACGTTTAATAACAGGAAAATAAAAGGGCAGAAAGGAGCCTATGGAAAATATTCAATGTATTTAGCCATTTCCTCCTGCTTCTGGCTTTATTAAATGATATCCTGAAGGGTGCCGACAAAGAAACACAATCACACATAACTGAACAAATCAGCCTCTTTTTAAAAGTAGAAAGAATCAAGCTGCTGTACTCCAGTTAACGCACCCATAAAAGGAGAGACTGCTGGAACCTAATGTCATTTACTGTTGATCTTAATATCCTTCCCTTTCTTGCTTAAATTTCCCCTGACACCTGCTTGGAGGTTGTTTCACACGGGCCATGTTGGAGAGAGGAAAATTGGACAGAGACCCTTTGAAAGCATAGTCAGGAGCCTGGAGCGTGAAACCAGATGCTTTCTGCAGCGAGCCAGAGCGCACTAGGGGATCCTCTGGGTCCATTTGTGGTTACGTCATTTGTGGGTTTGAGTGACTTGTTTTATAAATTGGCACAATTGGTGGGAATGTTGTGTGTGTTTTTTTAACGTGTCATATCCCTTTATGAAAGAAAAAGATATTCTGGCTGTGATCTCTCTTATCCAGTAATGACAGCTAAGCGGATTGCCAACACAAGTGTAGATTAAAAAATTAAGAGAAAAAGTAGCGTGTACATCTAGAGGAGAGCCTTGTCCAATGGGAACTCTAAATCAAAGGAACTTCCATATGGAAACAGGCAGTTCACTTGAAGTTCAAACCATGCTGACATTTGTAGCACGTGGAAATTTCATGGTATTGTTGTTCTATCTCTTCCTGACATTATAAGAACATGAGAAAAAGATTTTTTGCTTTGTTTCCTCCTACCTGGGCTTTTTGTACTGTCTATTGCAAATAGCATCTCTACTCCATTTTCTTCAGATGTAAAGCCCACTGCAGAGACGCTGGTGCCCACTTTGAAGAGCGAAGAGACCACCACCCCATACCCAACTGATGAAGAGGCAACCGAGTGTGGCGATAGCTGTGGAGAAGAGGAGGGTATGTATCAAAGCAGCACATCTTTATCTCAATAAATGATGGGTTAAGAGCTAGGCAAGTACTCTTATCTTCCCATTAGCTCCTATACATGGGGCTGATTCCTGGAAAGTTTAAAGTAATATTATTAGTGATAGGCCAAGATAAAAAAAAAAAAACAAACAAAACCTGCCAAAATCTGATAAGTTGTATCAAGGAAGGATGCAAGAGCAAGAGATAGCAGCTAATTCAGTCCCTAGGGTACGAGACTTGAAGAGCTGCTCTCCCAGCTTCCTTACGTGACCTGAAGAAACTCACTTAGTGCCCTGTTTAGAGCCACCTCCCTTCCAGATCCCCTTGGCTGGGTGTCATAAATTCAGAAGGGAGAGATTCAGACTGCCTGGTATGCAGGGCTCCTTTTGCAGAGGTCACAACTGTGGGAGTAAATCATGACACGTAGAGAAGGCTGATGTCCTGAACACCTATCTGTTAAGGATCCTCTTCCCTAATATCAGCTGCTTAAAATTTAGGAGGACAGTCTAGGCTCCTTGTGGCCCCAGCCGTAGATGGTTGTCAGATGTACAAGGAATGGTTTGGAATCTGTGGCGCTTGCCTGCCTCTTCTGACTATAGAAGAGGCTGAATGTTAGACTACATGCTGTGCTTGTTAAGAGCCAGTGTTGGGGGGGACTAATCTCTCTGCCTCAGATCCCTACCTGTAAAAGCAAACGTCATATTCTTCTGCTCCTTGCAAGGGGGATGTGAGCATCTAAAGCTTGTGAAACGTCCAGATTAAGGGGAGAGGGCATGGCAAAGCTGTGCAAGGTTAGTTGTACAATGCAGTGTGGAGGAGATGCACACCCCTGGGCACGACAGCGGAGCCTGGGCCTCAGCACTGGGACTGGGGCATTTACACAAGTACTTCAATGAGAAATCTCATGAGGAAAAGCTATCCTTTGAGATAGCTCCTGGGACTTCTGTCACTTCAGCTTCCAGTGCCAGAGAAAAAATTAATGGGTTTTAAAATAAATAAATTTTAAAAGGACATTAATTGGCTTTTCCACACCTCCCATCGGGATTCTGCTGTAGTTCAGTTCTGGAAATGCAAGCTGCAGAAGTAGCTCAAAGGGCCTGATTCTCATTGCTTTGCCTCAGTGATAAGCCAGTGCAACCCTGCTATCATTGAGGCACTTGGGAAGCTGCCAAGAGGAAATTTAGGCCAGTAATAGTCTCTGCAACAACACGATTCCTGGGTGCAGTCCAGGGCAAGAGAGCCAGCGGAGTATGCCACGGAGCGTGGAACCAGCCTCCCCGTCAGCTTCCCTCAGATTTAGCAACAATTTTCATTCTCATACTCCATAAACAATGAGTGTGTTTCTCTGGACAATCAGATTTATGACAGCCAAACAGAAACAATGCTGCTCTCCAGGGTATGAGATTAGGTTGGAATAAAAAGATCCATGATCTGCATTGTTTTATTTCTAAGTGGGAGCATGTAAAGAAAGCCCTCTGCCCCTCGCAGCAAAGTTCTCCTGATGCCTATCGCTTGAGTCACTCACCCCCTTCTGACTATTGCTCACTTTGTGAGCACTGTGATTTAAAACTTCCTCTTTGCTCAGGAAAAACCCAGCCTATAATTGGGCTCTGACGTGCGTGTCTGCTGAGTGCTTGGGATGGTCTCAGACCAGGGAGCATGTAAAGAAAGCCCTCTGCCCCTCGCAGCAAAGTTCTCCTGATGCCTATCGCTTGAGTCACTCACCCCCTTCTGACTATTGCTCACTTTGTGAGCACTGTGATTTAAAACTTCCTCTTTGCTCAGGAAAAACCCAGCCTATAATTGGGCTCTGACGTGCGTGTCTGCTGAGTGCTTGGGATGGTCTCAGACCATTTCTGCAGCTTCCATG